>NW_016804965.1:2350874-2364264 GCF_001698545.2 Rhinopithecus bieti
AAAAAAAAAAAAAAAAAACTCATCAGAGATAGCCCAGAGAAACCTATAGATACATCTTACAAATATAGCTACAATAATCCTAAATATAATATTGGAAAATATAATCCTGAAGGAAATTCAAGATTAGCATTGGATCAAGTGGGATTTGTTGCAAGAATGCAAAGTTGTGTACTACTAGGAAATCCTTTTAGCACAACTCATCAATAGACCAAAATTAGAAAATCATCTCAGTTGATGAGAGTGAACATCCATTCCAGAAGAGAAGGAAGTGGGTGAGGAGAAGGAGAAAGAGAAGAGGGTGGGAAGAGAAGAGATGAAACAAAAGAATTCTTGGTAAATTAAGAAGACACTTTTTTTTTTTTTTTGAGACGGAGTCTCGCCTTGTCACCTAGGCTGGAGTGCATTGGCGCCATCTTAGCTCACTGCAAGCTCTGCTTCCCGGGTTCACACAATTCTCTTGCCTCAGCCTCCCGAGCAGCTGGGACTACAGGTACCCGCCACCACGCCCGGCTAATTTTTTGTATTTTTAGTAGAGATGGGGTTTCACCGTGGTAGCCAGGATGGTCTCGATCTCCTGATCTGGTGATCCACCTGCCTCGGCCTCCCAAAGTGCTGGGATTACAGGCGTGAGCCACTGTGCCTGGCCTAGAAGACACTTTCTTAACACGATAAAAAAAAATCTACTTCAAACCAAGAGTCAACATCATATCTAAATGCAAAAGCCTAAATACATTTCCATTAAATTTGGGACAACAACATTCTTCTTAAGAGACAGAAAATTCTAACTGACCAATAATGAATAAGGGAATTGAATCAGTAATCAAAAATCTCCCATCAAAGAAAAGCCCAGGACCTAATAGCTTCACTGGATAGTACCTCCAAGATCAGGAGCAAGATTAGGATGCTCACTCTTGCCACTTCTATCCAACTTAGTATTGGAAGTCCTAGCCAGAGCAATTGGGTATGAAAAAGAAGTAAAAGACATTCAAATCAGAAAAGAATAAGCTAAATTGTCTCTGTTTTTAGATGATGTGATCTTATACAGAGAAAACCAAAACTTCACCAGAAAGTTGTTAGAACTATAAATGAATTCAGTAAAATTCCAAGATATGAAAATTAACACATAAAAATCAGTTGTGCTACCATACACTAGAAAAAAACTATCCAGAAAAGAAATCAAGAAAACAGTTTCATTTACATGCCATCAAAATGAATAAAATACTTAGAAATAAATTTAACCATAAAGGTGAAAGATCAATACGATGAGACTATAAAACATTGATGAAAGAAATTGAAGAAACATACAAATAAATGGAAAGATATCTTATGTTGATGAATTGGAAGAGTCAATATTGTCAAAATGTCTATACTACCCAAAGCTATCTACAGATTCCATTGAAATACCTGTCAAAATTTCAATGGCATTTTTCACAGAAATAGAAAAAACAATCTCAAAAATTCATATGGAAACACAAACAACCATGAATAGCTAAAGTAATCTTGAAAAAGGAGAAAAAAGCTGGAGACATCATGCTTCCTGATCTCAAATTATATTACAAAGCTATGTAATAAAAACAGTATGCACTGGAATAAAAACAGATACACAGACCAATGGAACAAAGAGAAAGCCCAGAAATAAACCTAGGCCCAAGTGGTCAACTAATCATCAGCAAAGGTGCCATCTATATACACAATGGGGAAAGGACAATCTTTTTGATAAATAGTGCCAGGAGAATTGGATATCCACATGCAACAAATTAAAATTTGATCCTTATGTTACACCATACACAAAAATCAACCCAAAATGGATTGAAGACTTACCTAAGACCTGAAACTGTTACTAGGAAGAAAACATAGGGGAAAACTTCCATGACATTGGTCTTGGCAATGACTTTTTGGATGTGATACCAACAGCAGAGGCAATAAAAGCAAAAATAAACAAGTATGACTATACAAAACTAAAGTTTCTGCACAGTAAAGGAAACAGTTAACAAAATGAAAAGGCGTCCCATGGAATGGGAGTAAATATTTGCAACCTTATATCAGATAAAAGGTTAGTATCCAAAACATATAAGGACCTCATACAACTCAATAGCAAAAACTCCCAAATAACTTAATTTAAAAATAGACAAAGAATCTGAATAGACCTGTTTTCCAAAGAAGACATACGTATATAAAAAGGTGCTAATCACTAATCATGACTAATTTTCAGGGAAATGCAAATCAAAACCACAATGACATATCATCTCACATTTGTTAGGATGGCTATTATAAAAAAGTCAAAAGATAACAAGTGCTGGAGAGGACACAGAGAAAAGAGAACCCTTATACATTGGTGTAGCCCTTATAGAAAACAGCATGAAAGTTCCTCAAGAAAAAAAAAAACAACCCAGAAATTCCATATGATCCAGAAATCTCAGTTCTGGGTATGTATCCAAAGGAAATAAAATCACTGTCTCAAAGAAATAACCACACTTCCATGTTCACTGCAGCATTACTCACAATAGCCAAGATTTAGAAACAACCTATGTGTCTGTCAACAGGTAAACAGATAAAGAAAAAATACAATAAATATATAAATGGAGTATTATTCAGTTATGAAAAAGAACTGTCACATGACAGTTTCTGTCATGTGACAACATGGATGAAACTGGAGGACATCAGCTAAGTAAAATAAGCCAGACACAGAAAGACAAATAGTGCATGATGTCATTTATATATACAGAATCTAAAAAAGTCAAACTCATACAAATAGTAGATGGGTGATTAACAGGGGTTGAGGGTATTGGAACACCATTTGGCCAAAAAGAAAGACAGGAAGGAAGGAAGGAAGGGAGGAAGGAAGGAAGGAAGGAAGGAAGGAAGGAAGGAAGGAAGGAAGGAAGAAATGAAGGAAGGAAGGAAGAAGAAAATATTACATACTTACCAAACACCATAGAACAAAATAAATTTCAGTTAAATCAACTATTTAAATAATAACGCAAAGTTTCTAGGGGAAAACAAATGAATATTAACATGTTCTAAGAATGGAAAACATTTTCTAAAGACATTAAAGGGAAAAAATAAGTAATTGATGATCACTCTGACTACCAAAATTGAAACATTTTGAAAATACAACAAATGAAATCAAAAGCAGATGATACACTTTAGAAAACATTTGCAACATACAGGACAAAAGAGAGCTTTGTTTTCTTTTTCTTTTTGAACTATAACTGATAAGTATAAAGTACTCAACTTTGCAAGGATAAATGCTTGAGGGGATGGACACCCTATTCTCCATGACGTGCTTATTTCACGTTGCATGCCTGTGTCTGTCAAAACATCTCATGTACCCCATAAATATATATACCAACTATGACTCACAAAAATAAAACAAATACTCAGCTTTGCTAATTATCAAAATGTAAATGAAAACATGAATAATAAAAAAGCTCCATCCATCAGATTGACCCACATCACTTAAGGTTTTAATTCCTAGCATGAGTGAGGACATAGTGGGTAGGCACCCCTTTATAGTACTGTGGGAGTGTAAATGGCTGAGTCTTTTCTGAACGCAACATGACAGCAAGTATCATAACTCAGCATAGACACAGTCCTGGGCTCAGAAATTCTACATCTGGGAAGTGTTTTTGTTTTTTGTTTTGGTTTTGTTTTTGAGAGACGGTATCTTGCTCCGTCGCCCACGCTGGAGTGCGGTGGCGCGATCCTGGCTCACTGCAACCTTCGCCTCTGGGGTTCAAGTGATTCTCCTGCCTCAGCCTCCCGAGTAGCTGGGAATACAGCCACGTGCCATCACACCTAGCCAATTTTTTATTTTTAGTAGAGACAGGGCTTCACCACGTTGGTCAGGCTGGTCTCAAACTCCTGACCTCAGATCCGCCCACCTCGGCCCTCCAAAGTGCTGGGATTACGGGGGTGAGCCACCACACCCAGATGGAAGTTATTTTAAGAAAATAATACAAGGATATGTGCAAATATTTAGCTGCAATAACGTTTATAACAGCATTTTTTAATAGTAAAACTTTAAAACAACTTAATGTTCAACAACAGATTTGTTAAGGAATACAAATTCTAAACAGTAGATTATTAGTGAATGAGAATTGTGTTGAAGAATTTCTAAGGCATGCAAGTTGTCCATAATATTTGTTATGTAAAAAACAAATTTCTAATCAGTAGTTATAGTTTCTTTTATGTTAAAACATATGTAAATATATTTTAAACTACATGCATCAAACATTATGAGAGATTATATCTAGGTACTTTTATTTGCTTATTTTTCTACAATGAATATGTGTGGCTTCTGGAATAGGAGAATTGTGTTGTCATTATTATTTTTAAAAAGCAGCCATCTCTTATATAACACAATATAAATTAACTCAAAATAGATCAGAGATCTAAATGTAAGAACTAAAACTATAAAACTCTTAACATAGGACAAAACATTCATAACATTGGATTTGGCAATGATTTCTTGGATATCACACCAAAGGTTCAGGCAACAAAAGAAAAAAAATAGAAAACTCTGACTTCATGAACATTACAAACTTGTACAACAAAAGATACTATCAACAGAGTAAGAAGGAAACTCACAGAATGGGAGAAAATATTTGCAAATTATATATCTGATAAAGGATTAATATCCAGAATAAAGAAGTCCTAAAACTCAACAACAGCAATAACAAAATGAATCCAAAAGACCTGAGTAAACATTTCTCCAAAAAAAGCATACAAATGTCCAGTAAGCACTAAGCACATGAAAAAAAAAAAAAATCCTCAACACCACTCATCATCATGGAAATGCAAATGAAAACCACAGTGAAATGCCACTGCATACCCATAAGGATGGCTGCTATGAAAAACAAGCAAACGAACCAGAAGTCCCAAAAATAACAAGTGTCAGTGAGGATGTGGAGAAATTGCAACCCTGGGCACTGCTGGCAGGAATGTAAAATGATATAACAGTTGAGGAAAAAAGTGTGATGGTTCCTCAACAAATCAAAGCTAGAATTACCATGTGATCCAGCAATTCAACTGTTAGGTATCTACTCCAAAACAACTGAAAGCAGTCTTGAAGATGTAATTTTTCACCCCATATTCATTGCAGCATTATGCCTATTAGTCAATGGTGGAAGTAACGCTGGGCGTAGTGGCTCATGCCTGTAATCCCAGCACTTTGGGAAGCTGAGGTGGGTCGAACACCTGAGGTCGGGAGTTTGAGACCAGCCTAACCAATATGGTGAAACCCCGTCTCTACTAAAAATATAAAAATTAGCCAGGCATGGTGGTGTGCACCTGTAGGCCCAGCTACTCGGGAGGCTGAGGCAGGAGATTCGCTTGAACCTGGGAGGCAGAAGTTGCAGTGAGCCAACACTGCACCATTGGACTCCAGCCTCGGTGACAGAGTGAGATTCCGTCTTAAAAAAAAAAAAAAAGGTGGAAGCAACCCAAGGAAGTATGCATAAATGGATGAACGGATAAACAAAATGTGATCTACACATACAATGGAATATTATTCAGCCTTAAAAAGGATGGAAATTCTGACACATGCTACAACACGGATAAACCTTGAGAACATTGTGAAATAGACAAGTTATAAAAAGTTGAATCCTGTATGATTCTGTTCACGTAAGTGAACCTGGAGTAGTAAAATTCGTAGAGACAGTGTAGTGGGCGTTTCCTGGGGATAGTGGGGAGGGTGTGGTGGGGAGTTAGTGTTAAATGAGCATGGAATTTCAGTTTTGCAACGTGACAAGAGTTCTGGAGATGAATATTGATGATGGTTGCACAACATGTGTATTTCATACCACTGAAATGCACACTTAAAAATGGCTCAGGTCGGAAATTTTATGTTATGTGTATTTTATCACAATAAAAAAAGGAGCTCTGTTTAAATGTGTGAACACTAAGGGTTCTCTTCTGACTCCACACCCTGACTCTTCACTTACAAGCCATGTGACCTTGGACATAGTCCCTGTGACAGGCTATGAAAGAAAACTTGCCATACTCTTTAAAACTGTTGTGTGTGTGGAATCACTTCACAAACTATGTCAGCACCAGATAAATGTGAAAGAATATACTATTTTGTGTCTCTAATTAAACGAATTAATTAGGTCAATTTTGTAAAGTGGCTAGAACTGTGCCTCTCAATCAGTGCCAGCTGTTATTATAGTCCTTCCTGAGACAGGGCAGAATGAAGTACACACAGTACTAGCATCCCTGAGTTCTCTGCATCTACACCCACAGGAAATACGCCACTCAGAGGGCTTCCCACAGTCCTGCTCAGGAATAATTTATTCAGTGTCTCTGTGAAGTCTAGCCCACTACACTGCACTGAACAGCTCCCCAAGGACCTGAAAGAGTTAATTAGCATCCCTAACCACCTTCAGGCACTGGCTACAATCCAGCTAATTTAATAAAAGAGTATAATGACCCCAGGTTATTTATACTTCGAATTGTTTAAATCAATTGTATGATAAAGTGTGGCACTAAAAAGCGCAGGGAAGTGTAGTCTAACTGTAATTTATAAAGCTGGAGTGATAACGTTTAAAAGAAAGGCTAAAATGTATATAAAAGCACTAGTAGCTAATTTGTGGTATAAAAGCATTAATCAAAATGGCTAACATAATTCTTGTGCTACATGGGAGCTAGGAAAGCCGGTGACTCTTGTAGTCCTCTGCCACTAGGTATCATGCGTCTTGGTCAGATTTATTTTCTGTAAGGTTTTAAAACAAATTACGAGTAATTTAGATAATGTAAGGGGAGCCCTGAAGGGAGGAGAAAGAGAAGGAGAAATGGAAGGGAGCAGGGAGAATGAGTGGAAGAAGGTGCTAGAGCATATCAATTTGTTTTTTCTTTTCTTGAGACAGAGTTGGCCGGGCGCAGTGGTGCACGCCTGTAATCCCAGAACTTTGGGAGGCCGAGGCGGGGGGGGGGATCACCTGACATCAGGAGTTCGAGACCAGCCTGGCCAACACGGTGAAACCCCCATCTCTACCAAAAAAAAAAAAACAAAAAAAAAACAAAAAAATTAGCAGGGCATGGTGACAGGCACCCATAATCCCAGCTACTCGGGAGGCGGAGGCAGGAGAATTACCTGAACCCAGGAGGTGGAAATTGCAGTGAGCCGAGATTGCGCCACTGCACTCCAGCCTGGGCAACAAGAGTGGGACTCCATCTCAAAAAGTAAATAAATAAATAAAATAAAAATTACAATTAAAAAAAGAGACGTAAAAAAAGAGACAGAGTCTCGCTCTGTCTCCCAAGCTGGAGTGCAGTGGCACGATCTCAGCTCACTGCAAGCTCCGCCTCCCGGGTTCAAGTTATTCTCTTGCCTCAGCCTCAGCCTCCCACCCAGCTGAGCCATCGCACCCAGCCGAGCATATTAATTTCTAAAAATACTTTTGAGTTCATACTGATAATAAATGAGAGAGAGCAAGGGGGTGGGGAGAGAGAACAAAAAGAGAAAATCTCTTCTCTACAGTGGAATGAAAGGACTAATAAATACAGAAGAAATGACGGAGTTAGAAAATTACTGTTCTGCAACCATCACAACAATAATTCAGCGAAATATCATCAGTAGATGCTAAACTAGTGGGTGAACATTTCAGAAGCAACGGGGTATTTATGTAGACACAAAGCATCCCCTGCAAGATACTTATTAACTGCAAAGGAGAAAATAGTCATTTCATAGTGGAGTGACCTGGCAGACACTGCCTTCACCAAAAAATCAAAGTTGATATTACTGATAATGGGACGAACCTCCAGATGAGATGCACTCAAGCAAGCCAAGCTTCACCTCCTGAAAGTCCTGAGCCAAATGCATCACTTGAATCTAATCATGGGAAAACAACCAGACGAATCCAAATCACCTGCAAACTAAATGGTCTCTACTCATCAAAAACATCAATGTCATGAGAGACAAAGGAAGGCAGAGGAAACGTTGCGGATTAAAGGTGACCAAAGAGACATGACGACTAAACGCCATGTGTGATCCCAGACTGGGAAAAAATATCTATAATGGATACTATTGGGACAACTGAAGAAACGAATAAGGTATGTACATTTAATAATAGTATTCTATCTATGTCAAATTTCCTGATTTTCATAATTGGCCTGTGATTGTGTAAGTGAATATCTTTGTTTTTAGGAAACATACATTGAGATATTAAGTAAAACAGCCTGACATCTGCAAGGAGCTTGCAAATGGTTCTCTCTCTCTCTCAATGGTTCTCTCTCTCTCTCTATATATATATATATAATAATTAATATGTGTAATATTACACTCAATATGCAATATTGGGTTTTATATACAGTATATATTGAGAGAAAGAGAAAGCAAATGTGTCAGACTGTTCATAACTGGTGAATCTGAGTGTAAGGTATACGAGCATTCTTTTTACTATTCTTGTAATTTTCCTTTAAATTTGAAATTATTTTAATAATACAATGTAAAAAACGTTGGACGAGCTAAGGTCTGAGCACATTTCCAACTCTAAGGGTGTCTGATTTGAAAGTCATTAGCAGCTTGTCAACATAGGCTAAGCCCAGGCTGGCCCCTCCCCTCCTTCCTCCCCACTCCTCCCCAGTCCTTCTTGCACCTGCCATCACACATCACACTCCTGTTGCTTTCTCCTCTGTTTCCTTCCAATTTTAGGATTTGAAATAATTTCAGAGTTTGTGTGAGCTTCTCAGGGAAAGATTCTACATAATTTTAGCCAAAAGACTAGGAAACTCAACAAGGAAAATTAAACCTTCGCTATTTTTTCCTTCCTTTCTTCCTTCCTTCCTTCCTCCCTCCCTCCCTTTCCCTTTCCCCCTCCCCACTCCTTTTCCTTCCTTCCTTCCTCCCTCCCTCCCTCTCTTCCTTCTTCTTTCTTTTTTCCTTCCATAATTCACATTTCCTCTCTAGCAGGTCCTCCACCTCAGTGAAACGGGCAATAAGCCTATCTCCTTTAAACAACAAAGCCACAAGCCACCCTGGATTCAAAGCTACCCTCCAGCTTCAGCCCTGCCTCCTCCCCTTCACTACTCCACCTCCTGGACCTTGTCTGTATTAGTTCTCCCTTTTCTCATCTACCACTCACCCCAACCCACTGCAAATTGCCTTCTGGCCTCACCCCTCCACTGAAACTGCCTTTGCCATCAGCCACCTCCTTAGAAGTCATGCTGATGGGCAGTTGTTGGCCCTCATTTCACCTGTTGTAGCATTTCATTCTGCTGACCACTCCTTTCTCTGAAAACACTCTCATGGCCCTCGTGGCCCCGGTTTCTGATTCTCTGACAACTCTGGCCGCTCCTCCTCAATCTCCTTTGCAGGCTGCTCTTACTCTGCCTGTCCCTGAAGTGTGGATGATCCTGAGAGTTCCTTCCCAGGCCGCCTTCTGCACGGCCTCCCTAGTGTACCTCCTGAGCTCCAGGCCCATACTTCCACCTGCCTACCAGACACTCTCACTTGGGTGTCTCATAACCTCTTCAAACCCAGTATCTCCCAATCTGAACTGTTCACCTCAGACAGGGTACCTTATCTCAGAGAATAGCACCGCCTGGACTTAGCTGGCAAGCCAGAAGCCTGACATTCATTCATTCTTGCCTCCTGTCTCAACCTGCTCACCGATCAGCCAACACTTCCTATTCACTCCAGCACTCCTTCTCCATTGCTCTGCATCTGGTCGGCCCACTACTCACCATCTCCCATTCATATGACTACAACATCGACCAACTTCCGGTCTCTCATCCCATCCACTCTGCATTTAAAATAATCTTTCTAACACAAAAATATGCTGTCGTTCCCCTGCTCAAAACCCTTCAGTGATGTCCCTTGTCTTTTAATGAGAAATCCAAATAGCTTAACATGACTTATAAGGCCCACATGACAAGGACATTCTAACCAAATCCTTTCTTCTTTTCAGTTCCTTGAAAAAGCCAGGTTCTTTCTCACATCCATGGTTTAGAATAGGGGTCCCCAATCCCCGCACCGTGGACCAGTACTAATGGTGACCTCTTAGGAACCGGTCACACAGCAGAAGGTGAGCCCTGAGCCAGCATTCCCACCTCAGCCCCGTCTCCTGTCAGATCAGTAGTGACGTTAGATTCTCATAGAAGCAGGAATCCTACTGTGAACTGCAGATGTGAGGAATCTAGGTTGTGTGCTTCTTATGAGAATCGTAATTAATGTTTTGGGATGTCGAGGTGGGCAGATCACTTGAGGTCAGGAGTTCAAGATCAGCCTGGCCAACATGATGAAACCCCATCTCCACCAAAAATTCAAAAATTAGCCAGGCATGGTGGCGGGGGCCTGTAAACCCAACTACCTAGGAAGCTGAGGCAGGAGAATCGCTGGAATCTGGGAGGCAGAGGCTGCAGTGAGCCAAGATCATGCCAGTGCATTCCAGCCTGGGTGACAGAGTGAGACTCTGTCTCAAAAAAATAAAAAAAAAATAAAAGAAAAAGAATCTAAGTAATGCCTGATGATGATCTGAGGTGGAACAGTTTCATCTTGAAGTCATCTGCCACCCCCACCCCTCACAGCCCTGTCTGTGGAAAATTGTCTTCCATGAGACTGGTCCTTGGTGCCAAAACGTTGGGGACCTGGTTTAGAATGTGCTGTGGCATCTGCCTGGGACATTTTGCCTCTCCTTTTATCTGGATGACTCCCATAATCCTTCCGCTAGTTGCTGAACTGGATGGGAATCAGTAACAGCCAGTACTTTCTCTATCATGGTGCTTCCCCTCCTGTGCTCATCTCACGCTAGACTGGACTATGTCTACCATGTCTGCCATTGTGTTCCAGTCAAGGCCACTGCCTGCAGCCAAAAGATGGAGCTCACAGGGCTCCCACTTCCATCATATAGGAACTCCCCATTCTTCCAAATTATCATCCATACAATAGAAATTTTCTCTCCTCTTCCCTTGACTGGATATTTGGGAAACATCTTTTTGCTCAGTGGCCCAAGCAGATTCTGAAATATTGCTCTGTTTTCTTTCACTAATGTTTATCTTCCTCTCTATATTAACACACTTTTCTTGTCTATTCTTAGCTATAGCTACACATCACGAATCTAGATTCCACTAATTCAAATTTTACAAATATGAATGACATGAATAAAAATTCATGAACCTCATCACTGAATATTCAACTTTTTGATAACAAGGAAAGAAAACCTCAAGCTATAACTTAGGAAATCATGTATTCATCTAACACATTTTCCTCTTTCAAATTTAATAAGTAATTTTTACAAAATAGAATATTCCTGTTTAGTTATAATACTTCACATCAAAATGAAAGCCACGAGAACTGAAGTTTTACATTACCTTATCTTATTCCATTTTTAAGAGTATATTTAATAAAATTAAAATGCTTTTTAATTTTCAACTCTAAAAAAACCTAGTCCAAACAAATAAAGATTTACTACAACTTTTTTTATTTGTTTGTTTTGTTTTGTTTTAGCTGAGAACCGTGTTTCACTTTGAACTGTCACCCAAAGTTAGCCCCTGTGACTACTAATTAAGAAAGGGTTGGTGGGGCACAGTGGCTCACGCCTGTAATCCCAGCACTTTGGGAGGCTGAGGCGGGTGGATCACCTGAGGTCGGGAGTTCAAGACCAGCCTGACCAACATGGAGAAACCCCATCTCTACTAAAAATACAAAGTTAGCCGGGCGTGGTGGTACATGCCTGTAATCCCAGCTACTCAGGAGGCTGAGACAGGAGAATCGCTTGAACCCAGGAGACAGAGGTTGCAGTGAGCCAAGGTTGCACCATTGCACTCCAGCAGCCTGGGCAACAAGAGCAAGACTCTGTCTCAAAAAAAAAGAAGGGGAACCAGGTCGGGCATGGTGGCTCACGCCTGTAATCCCAGAACATTGGGAGGCCAAGGCGGGTGGATCCCCTGAGGTCAGGAGTTCAAGACCAGCCTGGCCAACATGGTGACACGGTGAGACCCTGTCTCTACTAAAAATACAAAAATTAGCTGGGTGTGGTGGCACACGCCTGTAATTCCAGCTACTTGGGAGGCTGAGGCAGGAGACTGTCTTGAACTAGGGGGCAGAGGTTGCAGTGAGCTGAGATTGCGCCACTGCACTCCAGCCTGGGCGACAGAGTGAGACCTTGTCTCAAAAAGAAAGAAAAAAAATGTACCTCACAGGATCTTCCTCCACCTGCAGCATTGGGCTTATTGCTAGAAAGATACAGACTATTCTCTTTCACTGGGACATTTCTCTTCAGTTGTGAACCTTCAACTGTCTGTAGAACATAATAAAACCCATCACCTAGCCACTGATAGACTAATGTGTGGTGGGAAAGGGTAACTACAAGAAATGAAAGCCATAGAGAGCAGGCCCAGGCTTGTGTTTTGGGAAGGCTGAATGAACTTTACAAAGCACATTGTGGGAAACAAGCATGAACTCTCTCACCTTGTCAGCCTTACATGATGTTCTGAACTGTACATCTGACTTTTACAAGGATGTGATAATAAAAAGAAAATGGCTGCCGAGAGCGTTTTAATTGATTCTGACCCCAATGGTGGCTACAAATGACTGTCCAAGGCTTTCTCCTTGGCTCCTGAGCCCAAACACTTCAATGTCACTTAGACCATTAGGGCCAGGCTCTCAGTCTTAAACTCATGTCACAGAGATGATGTGAATTATGAATATAGAGTCAAAGATGCCATCTACCTAATAGCACAGTTAAAATTTTTTTCCAACATGCTCTTATACAGTGCTGCTAGGAGAACAAATTGATGAAATGTTTTGCAAGGCTAATGTGATGCATCCATTTCCTTAAAAACATTCATATGATTTTAATTAGTAAGAATACAAAGAAATTGTCATAAATGGAGAAGCCATGGACGCATAATGACGTTCACTGATGGATACAAAGGTTATTTGTAACAGTAACACGAGAAATATAAAGATGTATAGCAGGGGACTGATACTTTGGACTTACCCCATTATTGGATTGTTTTTAGCATTTTACATTTGTCAATACATTGAATCTTCATAACAATCCTATGAAGCAGGTGTCATTACTTTTTTGTTTTTTCAGATAAAGAAACTGAAGCACAGAGAGGCATTTGCCCAGACTAGTGCTGGAGCTGAGACTGGAATTTAAATAATTCAGCTCCAAAGCCAGCTCTCTAAATGTACCGTAATGCTTTCTGACATAGTCACATCTAAAATCTTACACAGTTAAGTGTGTTTGTGTTTGTAATTATGTGGAAAAATACTCATGTTATCATGTCTAGTTAGAAAAAGAAAGATGGGGCCGGGCGCGGTGGCTCCGCCTGTAATCCCAGCAATTTGAGAGGCCGAGGCGGGCGGATCATGAGGTCAGGAGATCCAGACCATCCTGGCTAACACAGTGAAACCCCGTCTCTACTAAAAAATACAAAAAAA
>NW_016804965.1:2364533-2371651 GCF_001698545.2 Rhinopithecus bieti
AAAAAAAAAAAAAAAAAAAAAAAAAAGCCGGTGCAAATAAATGTCCTCCTTTCTCCTGCTGCAAACCTCCATGTGGATGTTTGGTCTCACTGCTGTTGGCAAGTGAACCTCAGTTTGGTTCGCTAACAGAGGTAAACATGGCTATTTTTAGAGCTTTCTTTCTTTCTTTTTTCTGTTCCATTTTCTTTTTCTTCTTTTCCTTTTTTTGAGATGGAGTCTTGCTTTGTTGCCCAGGCTGGAGTGCAGAGACATGATCTCGGCTCACTGCAACCTCCGCCTACTGGGTTCAAGGGATTCTCCTGTGTCAACCTCCTGAGTAGCTAGGACCACAGGCGCACTCCACCACGCCTGGCAAATTTTTGTATTTTTAGTAGAGACAGGGTTTCACCATATTGGCCAGGCTGGTCTTGAACTCCTGACCTCAGGTTATCCACCCGCCTCAGCCTCCCAAAGTGCTGGGATTAGATGTGAGCCACCATGCCCAGCGGGATTTTTAGAGCTTTCTGAATTCCATGTGAGCAACCATATTTGCCATGGCTGCCCCTCCCCCATGCCTCTGCTAAGGCTTGGCTTCTGGACCCCACAAGGTGCTCATTCCTCCTTCTATGGCTTTCTCAGAGGCAAGTGAACAACAGTAACTCCATCTTGAATAGGAGCTGGGGAAAATGAGGCTGAGACCTATTGGGCTGCATTCCCAGACGGATAAGGCATTCTAAGTCACAGGATGAGATGGGAGGTCAGCACAAGATACAGGTCACAAAGACCTTGCCAAAACCCACCAAAACCAAGATGGCCCCAAGAGTGACTTCTGGTCATCCTCCTCACTGCTACACTCTCACCAGCACCATGACAGTTTACGAATGTCATGGCAATGTCAGGAAGGTACTCTATATGGTCTAAAGAGGGGAGACATGAATAATCCACCCCTTGTTTAGCATATCATCAAGAAATAACCATAAAAATGGGCAACCAGCAGCCTCCAGGCTGCTGTGTCTATGGAGTAGCCATTCTTTTAATCCTTTACTTCCCTAATAAACTTGCTTTCACTTTACTCTATGGACTCGCCCTGAATTCTTTCTTGCGGGAGATCTAAGAACCCTCTCTTGGGATGTGGATCAGGACCCCTTTCCTGTAACAGCTTTGCTGCTGGTATTCAATCTTCTGTACCTGCCCTTGCCTTTCCCTCCACTTGTCCAACTCACTCTTAATTTTAAAAAATCCAGCTCAATTCCTGCCTATTGCATGAAGCTTTCTATGCCTTCTCAAAGTTCAAACATGCACTTCGTGCCATGCAGTTCAACCCTGTAACTATCTCCTTCTGACGACACTGCCTCTTCCCACCTAGCTCACATCCTGGCAGGGAGCCAGGATCACGTATTATGCTCTTCTAGAGCCTAGTGACATGGTGGGCAATCAGTACACATCTGACTAATAAATACAAATAAATAAATAAATAAATGGCCAATTAAGTGGCTTCCTTTAAATTTAATGAAAATTCTTAATGAAACTTTAGAGACTGAATCTAATTTTTAGTAGGTTTCAGGCCTATAGGCCAGTGATACTTTACGTGGACATTCTAAAATCTCCCCCACAAAGCACTGCACTGAATCCCAGAGTCCCTATGAAGTTCAGGTGTCAATTAAGACAGGGATTTTCCCTGAGTCCTTTGGTTCCAGTTGTTGAGTTGCTGGTGCAATATTTACTTCCTGCTCCCTAAACTGCGCCCCCTCCTATAATCACCCCATCAAGCTTACACAATCTATGGTGCCCAAAGTGATGACATCTCCATAAATCAGTGCTCAAAGTGCCTGCTGTTGCTAATGTGCCCAGGTGATGAATGTCTTTCTGCACTTTCTTGGTGTAGAATATTTTGATTGATTTAACAAAGGTTTTGATTCAGTCAAGGGCTGTGGAAGGTTCCATGGCATCAAGGAACCACATCTGAGCAATAGAAGCAGGAGCCCATGTTAAAAAGAAACAAAGGCTGGCAGAGGCTGGGAGGGAGGTGGACTTGCTGCCCCATGGTCCTCTACTATTTTCAGACCAAAAGGCACTACTTATGTGAAATTTGCAAATTGCTCACCAACAAGAGTTGCCGATACATGCTTACCTCTCATCACATTTAATCAGAATCACGCTGTCTGTTCCAATCCCTAAGGCTGCAGCTCCCTTCTTGAGAGAAAAATGACTCTGTAAAAAATATATATATGTTTGCAATTAGTTCCATATAAAAACAAGATCCATTCCACTGGCTGTTTTCTGTTTTCCTTTTCTCCTTTTATTTCTAGTCTGTTCCTCCAAAGCCTGGGCTGCTGAGAGAAGATGGCATCCTTCACTTGTGCTTTTTTAAAAATTGTGGTGAAACAGCCGGGTGCGGTGACTCACGCCTGTAATCCCAGCACTTTGGGAGGCTAAGGTGGGCAGATCACAAGGTCAAGAGTATGAGACCACCCTGGCCAACATAGTGAAACCCTGTCGCTATTGGAAAAAAACAAAAATTAGCTGAGTGTGGTGGCAGGCGTCTATAATTCCAACTACTCAGGACGCTGAGGCAGGAGAATCACTTGAACCTGGGAGGCGGAGGTTGCAGTGAGCCAAGATCGCGCCATTGCACTCCAACCTGGGAGACAAGAGTGAAACTCCGTCTCAAAAAAAAAAAAAAAAAAAAAAAGTGGTGAAACAACATAACTTCAATGCCATCTTAACCATTTTTATTGATTTATTTTTTATTTTCATTTTAAGTTCCAGGGTACATGTGCAGGATGTGCAGGTTTGTCACATAGGTAAAGGTGTGCCATGATGGTTTGCTGCACCTATCACCCATCGCCTAGATATTAAGCCCAGCATGCATTAGCTATTTTTCCTAATGCTCTCCCTCCCCCCACACCCCCAACCCCAGCCCCGACAGGCACTACTGTGCATTATTAACTTTTTTTTGAGACGGAGTTTTGCTTTTGTCACTCAGGCTGGCGTGCAGTGGTGCAATCTCAGCTCACTGCAACCCCTGCCTCCTGGGTTCCAGTGATCTCCTGCCTCAGCCTCTCAAGTAGCTGGAATTACAGGTGCCTGCCACCATGTTTAGTTAATTTTTGATACTTTTAGTAGAGACGGGGTTTCACCATGTTGGCCAGGCTGGTTTCAAACTCCTGACCTCAGGTGATCCACCTGCCTCGACCTCCCGAAGTGCTGGGATTACAGGCATGAGCCACCGCACCCAGCCTTATTAACCATTTTTAAGTGTACATTTCAGTGGCCTCAAGTATATTCACAGTGTTGTGCAAACCATCACCTTCATCCATCTTCAGAACTCTTTTCATCTTGCAAAAAATTCCATGCCTATTAAACAACTCCTCATTCTCCCCATCCCCAACCCCTGAAAATCACCATTCTGTTTTCTGTCTCTGAATTTAACTACTCTAAGTACCTCAAATGAGTGGAACATACAGCATTTGACTTTTTGTGACTGGTTTATTTAACTTAGTATAATGTCCTCAAGGTTCACCCATGTTGTAACACGTGTGAGAATTTCCTTCCTTTTTAAGGCTGAATGACATTCTGTTATATGTACACACCACATTTTGTTTAGCCATTCATCCATTTATAGAAACAGGCTGCTTCTACCTTTTGGCTATTGTGGAATAATGCTACTGTGACATATGGGGGTACAACTGCCTCTTCAAGACTCTGCTTTCAATTGCTTTGAGGAGATACCTACAAGTGGAATTGCTAGATCATTCAACACTTCTATTTTTAACTTTTCGAGGAACATTCATATAGCACTCCATCGTGGCTGTACCATTTTACATCCCCACTCTCAGTGGATGAGGTTTGCAGTTTCTCCACATCCTCACCAACAATCATAATTTCCTGTTTTTTGGTAATAGTCATCCTAATGAATGAGAGATGGCAACTCATTATGCTTCGGATTTGCATTTCCCTAATGATCAGTGATGTTGAACATCTTGTGCTTAGCATCATGTGCTTAGTGGCCATATGTACATCTCCTCTGGAGAAATGTCTATTCAAGTGCTTTGCCCATTTTGAATAGGGTTGTTTATTTAGTTTTTGTTCTTGTTGGGATTTTTGAGGGATGCTGGAAAGATGCTGGAAAGATGCTGGAAATTGTAAATGGATCCGGTAACCCGATACACAGTAACTCTAAGCCAATTTTACATACAAGGCTTAAGAATACATCAACCACCTCCAGCAGCTATGTATTGTATGGCTCTCAGGCTTATATGTTACCAAGAAGTTACACTTAGTCTCTCCCAGGTTCAGTGAAACTGAGTACACTCAGGTAAGAGGACAAGTGACCCTAAATCTAGCACTCTTTATTCCAGAGTTGCTGGAGGGGCTATTTGTTGCACAGGCAACTGCCAAGCCTGAGTCAGGCTTTGAAAAAGAGGCATCAATTACTGGCTGGGGCAGAATGACTTGTCTGCGTGTACAGAACAGGCCACACTGCCAAGCCACTGACAAAGTCTTTGTGCCTTTGGTTATTGATTCCAAGTCGGATTGTGTGTCTGAATGGTTGCAATCACTGTGCTATTTGGATTGCTGAGAAAGGCTAACCTAAGCCCAGCTGTACTGCATCTGCCCATCAGCCTCTTACTATTAACTACAGATCATTAAGCTGTCCAAAAGGAGAGCTGCTTCCTCAATTTACATCTCCAAAGGGCTGCTGACTGGAATTTTAAGTTACGGATCCTAAGAGGGTCCTTTCTCTTCGAATGCCCACTTTTATACTCTTCTGAATTCTCAAACACACAGCGCAGGAGCTCTTAACACACATATTTTAAGGGGGTATGTCTAATCACCAAGAAAAAATCACATTTAGAACAGCAGCAAATAATGATGACCAATCAAGGAGACCTGGAGCTGTGGAGTTTGACAAGCCCAGTGCAGCTAGAAGCAATGAGACAGGGCCATTAGCCTCCTTTTACAACCTCAGAATGACAAAGTGGACAGTCATTACTGAGATACCTGGGAACTAGAGGAGAAAGCTTAATTAGATCAAGGTTTGTAAAGATGCATGACCTCCCCCACCAAAAAAAAAAAAAAAAAACAAAACCAAAAAAGCAAAAAAGTGTTCTTTTTTTGTGCATTTGGCAGAGCCCTGGCGACCCTGAAGGAGCTCAGAGGCAAGCTAAGTCTCTTATAGCCAGGAGGGAACAGAACAGAACAACCAGCTGCCCTAAGTAAGTGCAAGCCACTCAAATTACCCTCTGTGAATGAGCTCTTAAGCACTAAACTGCAAAAAGGCGAATTCGGGATAAGTAAGAGATCTGGTGCACCTGGTCAATGGGAGGACGTATTCTTGTCTAGTCTTTAATGAGAAAGAATAGGGGTTCTTAAATGAAGAGCAATTACCCAGGATAATTGATCACGGTACAAAAGGCTGCAGATTTAAAGAAAAACACATGCCCAAATAGAAAGCTTAAAGATGGGGAATAAAGGTGAGATGAGGCATGAAAAAGAAAATTAGGTAGCAAACATCGAGTCTGTTTATATTTTGAGGAAAGGGAGCAGAGAAATAGCTTAATGTTATTCACAAATAGCAAGGGACCCATGGAGAGGAAGAAACTTGAGAGGAAAAAGCAATCTACCTAATGAGGGAGAAACAGTGAAGATAGCTTAAAGGGCATGTCTCTCTGGGCCGGCAAGGCCACACGTGGACAGTCATTTTTATTCCTTAGCACCACGTTGAATGCAACTACTTGTTGATGAACCAGAGTGTCTGAAGAACAACCACCTGCATTCTGAGAAGGCTGGAAAGCAAGTAAACACTTGAGGGTTCTCTGGAAACAAATATATAAAAATTGAACCAGTGGCTGGGCGTGGTGGCTCACGCCTGTAATCCCAGCACTCTGGGAGGCCGAGGCCAACAATCATAATTTTCTGTTTTTTGATAATAGTCATCCTAATAAATGAGAGATGGCAACTCATGCTTCGGTGGGTGGATCACGAGGTCAGAAAATCGAGACCATCCTGGCTAACACGGTGAAACCCCGTCTCTACCAAAAATACAAAAAATTAGCTGGGTGTGGTGGTGGGCACCTGTAGTCCCAGCTACTCGGGAGGCTGAGGCAGGAGAATAGCATGAACTCGGGAGGCGGAGGTTGTGGTGAGCCGAGATTGTGCCACTGCACTCCAGCCTGGGCGACACAGAGAGACTCTATCTCAAAAAAGAAAAAAAAAAAAAATCGAACCAGTGATTCAATAGTTATCTGCAAGGCCAACAAGAATTGAGGGGAGATGTTTTAGCAAAGAATGCTGAGTTTGGCAACTACATCTGTCAGCAGCACATACTAGCAGACCACCCAGAGAAGTGAGGACACAAACTACACCTCAGAAGATAACATATTATCATCAAAGGACCAAAAGGCCCTCTTCCCCTCAACTCAAGGAAGCTATTTACAGAGTTTTCCAAAATACCTCAATACACTTCAGTTTTTGGTACTTCCATTTAAAAATACATGTGTGTGCACACTCATGCACATGCATACATGTGCACACAGAGGAAACTTGGAGAAAAAGATAACATGCTCAGGACTAAGAAACTCAATCAAAACTGCTCAACTACATGGAAACTGAACCTGCTTCTGAATGACTTCTGGGTACATAATGAAATGAAGGCAGAAAGATGTTCTTTGAAACCAATGAGAACAAAGATACAACATACCAGAATCTCTGGGACACATTTAAAGCAGTGGGTAGAGGGAAATTTATAGCACTAAATGCCCACAAGAGAAAGCAGGAAAGATCTAAAATTGATACCCTAACATCACAATTAAAAGAACTAGAGAAGCAAGAGCAAACACATTCAAAAGCTAGCAGAAGGCAAGAAATAACTAAGATCAGAGCAGAACTGAAGGAGAGACACAAAAAACCCTCCAAAAAATCAATGAATCCAGGAGCTGGTTTTTTGAAAAGATCAACAAAATTGATAGACCACTAGCAAGACTAATAAAGAAGAAAAGAGAGAAGAATCAAATAGACGCAACAAAAAATGATAAAGGGGTTATCACCACCAACCCCACAGAAATACAAACTACCATTAGAGAATACTATAAACACCTCTATGCAAATAAACTAGAAAACCTAGAAGAAATGGATAA
>NW_016804965.1:2373909-2467416 GCF_001698545.2 Rhinopithecus bieti
AATGTCCATCAGTGACAGACTGGATTAAGAAAATGTGGCACATATACACCATGGAATACTATGCAGCCATAAAAAAGGATGAGTTCGTGTCCTTTGTAGGGACATGGATGCAGCTGGAAACCATCATTCTCAGCAAACTATCGCAAGAACAGAAAACCAAATACTGTGTGTTCTCACTCATAGGTAGGAACTGAACAATGAGATCACTTGGACACAGGAAGGGGAAGATCACACACCGGGTCCTATTGTGGGGAGGGGGGAGGGGGGAGGGATAGCATTAGGAGATATACCTAATGTAAATGACGAGTTAATGGGTGCAACACACCAACATGGCACACGTATACATATGTAACACACCTGCACGTTGTGCACATGTACCCTAGAACTTAAAGTATAAATAAATAAATAAATAAATAAATAAATAAATAAATAATTGGGACAAGACATCTGGAAAGCTGTATCAATTATTTCAAGCCATTGCTGATTTCATCCAAATATTTAACTGAGACTGAGATTCGACTGCCTAACAGATCACAGGGTTTCAGGGACAAGCCTCTGCTGGGCTTGGAGGACACAGATTATTAAGACAGTCCTTAGTGCCTGGTGACCTCCCCTACTTATCCTCTGTCTTCGTTCCCCTTGCTCTGTCTACCTGGTGTGCTGGCCTTCCTCGTCTTCCGCGAGCTTGCTAAACTTCTTCTTGCCTCTGAGTCTTTGCACTTGCAGTTCATTTTCCTGGAAAACCTTCCTTCGAATACTTACATGGTTCCCTCCCTCATTCAATGTAGGTCTCTGCTCACATATCACCTCCACACAGAGCTATTTTTATGATCATCTTGTAAAGTAGTTGACTACCACCCTAATCTCATCACCACTTGACATTATTGCAAATACTAGTTCACTGCGTGTCCACTACGAGAACACAGCAGGCTGCATGAGGGCGAAGACTTTGTCGTAGCGTATAGTTGACAAATATTTGTTGAATCTGTTGACCACATGCTCAGAGAACAAGTCCAGAGAAATGTCACTATTTATTGCCCTACCTATCTGGCCACGAAGCCCAATGTCGAAGTGTGGCTCTGGTGGACTCCGTGGACCCCAATGCCTCGAATCTAAGGCCCATTCTAAAAGCAAGACCAGGGGTCTTCTTGGCACCCGCCCCAGAACAATGAACCTAAGTGAATGGGGATCATTACATATTGTCCCCAACAAGTAGATCTTGAAGCCTAGCCTATTAATGAGCTGGAATCTGCCTATTTGACCCTTCCTCATGCTTCATGACCCCTCCGCCCAATCCCTCAGCAATTGCAGTTCTGACCTTATCCTTCTCCTTCACACCCTTCTGACACCTCCGTTTGCTTGCTCCTATAGAGTACGCCCTAAGATTTGAGGGAAATGATAGCTATAGCTTCCTTAGAAAGACTGGTCACCTCTGTCCTTACTTCTGCTCACCAACTGGCCCAAAAGAACATTCTCTTGCTAAAGCATCAGATTTACAAAGAAGCTTGTGCTCTGGGAGACCACCTCATTGGCTTCTAATTATGATGATCTGGAGGGGAGGTGACCACTTAGACACACTTTTACAGACTCTGCATGATTCGCAGGTGATGTGGATCTGTACACAGGCATGTCTATGGGGCTGCTATCTTATTAGTCACACTCAGTTTTGACTAGTAGATCAAGGTGGCCCCATTGTGAGCTTATACCCTAAATAAGTGTCAAATAAAAGGAATGATGTGTACCAGGTTAAGTTTAACATGAAAAGAGATCCAACAATGATCTTCAGTGACATTTGTGACCATCAGTACTGAGTATGTCTTCAGTCATTTTCATCACTCTATGGACAACAGTGATTTCTATGATTTGTGGATCATGAAGAATGAATGAAAGTGTGTAATGGAAAGAGGTGATCTGAGGCACGATGATGAGGGTTTGACACCTGCTTCTATTTATGCAAATTACTTTCTCATCCTGAGCCATGATTTGCTCAGGTGCAATGATGAAATCCTCTCTTGGTAGAATTGATATCAGAAGTGTAGCTGTGGCATGTGAGGTGGCTTACATATCATTTTTTGGGCTATCCCCGAAAAGGGTAGCCCTTCCTATCCTCCCATCCTCCTACCTAATGTGATACTGTCCTCAGATCTCCCTCCTTACCCCCAGTGGCATTTTGAAATCTTCAAACAAAATTCAAGTCAATCCCTTTCTTTCTTTTCTTTTGTGTGTGTGTTTGTGTGTGTATGTGTGTGTGTGTGTGCGTGTTTGAGATGGAGTCTCATCTTGTCACCCTGAAGTGCGGTGGCGTGATCTCAGCTCACTGCAACCTTTGCTTCCCAGGTTCAAGTGATTCTCCTGCCTCAGCCTCCCAAGTAACTGGGATTACAGGCGCCACCATCGCCCTGCTAATTTTTGTATTTTTAGTAGAGATGGGGTCTCACCATGTTGGCCAGGCTGATCTCGAACTCCTGACCTCAGGTGATCTGCCTGCTTCGGCCTCCCAAAGTGCTGGGATTACAGGCATGAACCACTGCACCTGGCTAATTCACTTTATTTCTTAAAATAAATATATGTATGTAGGGAAATCTCAAAATTTTACAAGTAGCAGTCTAGGATCTAGACTCTCCCAAGGCTGTGGATCCTCGAGTGTTGCTCTGGCACTTTGGGAGGAAGGGCACATCCCTCTTAAGGAAATCACTGGCCCCGACTCTGCTCTCCCTGCTGCCTCTGTCTCACCTGCTGGCTGGGCTCAGATCCTTCTAACGACAGTGTCATCTGTGAGGGGCTCACCGGAGCCATGCACGGTGCACACTACCCTTCCCACGTATCATCTTGCTTCATCCTCCCCACAGCTACAGGAGCTGGGTATCATCATCCCCATTTTACAAATGAGGAGGAGATGAAGGGTCACACCCTGGGAGATGGCAGAGCAGGGCCTGTCACCATTTCATCAATTCCAAAGCTCATGAACTTTATCACTAACCTAGAGAAGAGTAAGTCTGTTCAGTCACTTTTGACCTGGCACTGGGAACAAAGGAGCATCCATCATCTGGTGTGGATGGGATTTCAGAAGCCCTTTCCCATCCCTTTCTTCCCCAGTACAAAGAACGCTTGCTGAGAGTAGGCACTGGGTATGTTCTGCCCACTGCTCTCTCCCCCCTGCCAGAAGCAATGCCTGGCACCTGCAGCACTAAAGGAAGGAAGGAATAAAGGAAGCATCTCTTTGCACAGTGGCTGAGTTGTGTCTCACCATCTCACGCCTTTGCCTCTCCGAGTGCAATGGGAATATCCCCAGGAGAGGCAATGAAGAGGTCTTAGCTAGCGCTTACATCTCAGCATGGCTTTTGGGTTCTTTCCTGAGAGGAGGTTTGGATAGACTGGGTAGAGAAGAAAATAACACGGGAATGATGAGGGCCCTACAGTGAGAAGGAGGCAGGAATGCAGCAGTGGAGCAGGGGTGCTGAAGGTAAATGGATTTATCCCACAATTTCACTCACTGTCAATTCTGACTAAGGGGGAGCAATACATTTTGTGGAAGTCATCTGTTTCCAAATTGCCCAAACAGCCCTGTTTCCAAACAGGTCACTGTTTAAAAGACATTTTTAAAGGAGGTCTAGTTTTGAAACTAAAAGCCTCTCCAATAATGATATGTGAAAGTCATATTTCTGGCCTGGCGCAGTGGCTCATGCCTGTAATTCCAGCACTTTAAGAGGCCGAGGCAGGGGGATCACCTGTGGTCAAAAGTTCTAACCCAGTCTGGCCAACATGGTGAAACCCCGTCTCTACTAAAAATACAAAACTTAGCCGGGTGTGGTGGCGGACGCCTGTAATCCCAGCTACTTGGGAGACTGAGGCAGGAGCATCGCTTGATCCCGGGAGGCGGAGGTTGCAGTGAGTTGGGATTGTGCCATTGCACTCCAGCCTGGATGACAAGAACGAGACTCCAACTCAAAAAAAAGAAAAAAGAAAAGAAAGCCATCTTTCTAAAGACGTGGTGCCCTGTAGTGCCCCGTAGGCCCAGCTACTGGGGAGGCTGAGGCAGGAGGATTGTTTGAGCCCAGGAGTTTGAAGTTTCAGTGAGCCACGATCGTGCCACTGTACTCCAGCCTGGGTAACAGGGTGAAATCCTGTCTCTAAAATAAAATAATAAACTAAAATAAAGCAATTTTGAGAATTACCTCCCCACAGAAGTGGGTCGAAGTCACAAGGGGCCCCGGCAGAACATTGGCAACTGGTTCCGGAGGATGTAGGCGTGGGCCAGGCTTGGTGTGTGAAGAGTGGAGTGAATTAGTTATGGTGATTTGCCTAAAGATCCACTGTCTGTTGTGATTATGAAGAATATTTTTCCTAGATGAGGTTATGCTGTTTCGTGGAAGCTGTTTCTGGAAGAGCTTGTGCCACATAAGAAGTAAGAGGAATTTGGAATTGAGCTCAGGGTTTAGGCTTTCAAAGGATTCAGAGTTGGAGATGTGAATTATTGAGCTGGGATCTTCGTTTACTTCTAAACCTACTTTCAAGAGACAACCTAAAACTCATCAAGTTAATTTTTGCCAAACCTTTGTATGACTGAAGATTTGGGGAAGGGGGTGAGATTCCAGCAAAGGATGTGTTGAACCAAAGGATCTTTAAGATCACTTTCAATTCTGAGATTTTGTGATTCTATATTTTAGAGAAAGGTAATCTTGGAACTCTTAAACGCTTGCCTCAGAAAGACTAGTTGTTTAATTTAGTCTTATTCAAGTTTTACAAGAAAACAGTTGATTCAAACAACCAGAAAAATGTAATAGGTTGCCCTCCTCATCAGCTAAGTAAAGCTCTAGTCTGTGTTGGTGGTTAGAAAAGAGATGGATAGCTTTGGTGCGGTGCAACAGAGAGAGAGTGAAGGGTCATTTAGAAAACAAAATGACTCTTCCCTTCAGGAATATGTGAACTTTTCTGGTTGGATGCAGAAGGCCACAGAGTCTCGCAATGTCGTTCCCATCCCTATGGCTCTAAACATGCCAAGTTACAAACTCAGTGCTCAGATTCGAAGAAGGGATAGTGACGTGACCTGGTTCAGCAGATCAGGAAATTAGCACGAGAATAACCAACGTGGGGCCGGGTGTGGTGGCTCATGCCTGTAATCCCAGAACTTTGGAAGGCCAAGGCGGGTGGATCACCTGAGGTCAGGAGTTCAAGACCAGCCTGGCCAACATAGTGAAACCCCATCTCTACTAAAAATACAAAAAATTAGCCAGGCGTGGTGGCACGCACCTGTAGTCCCAGTTACTCAGGAGGCTGAGGCAGAAGAATTGCTTGAACCAGGGAGGCGGAGATTGCAGTGAGCCAAGATGGCACCACTGCACTCCAGCCTGGGTAACAGAGAGAGACTCCATCTCAAAAAAAAAAAAAAAAAAAAAAGAATAATCAACATGAGGAAAATGGGATTTGAGAAAGGATGCTACAAGTGAATTTAGAGCAGCTAGCCAGAGAGAGGCGTTCAGGACATCCAACCCAGTAGTTGAAAGAGCAGTGTTGGGCTGGCCACTATGCTAATCTCTTCAGTGATAGTGTCTAATTGGACCTCTCCAACAGTCCTATGAGAGGAGCATTAATATGACTTTCCTTTCCCAGATCAGAAAACTGAGGCATAGCAAGATTAAGTAACTTGTCCAGTGTCACAAAGGTAGTACATGATAAAACCAAATATTTCAGCCTATATTTGTCTGAATCCAGAGCCTATCCTTAGATTACACATCAAAGGAATTAATTTTCAATTCAATAAAATACACTGAATGCCAAAAAAGTTTATAAAGAGTAGTGCTGGTATTATCGAGAAATTATTGAGGCTTCGAATCTGGCTCTGCCATTGACTGGCTGTGACACCCTGGGCAAAGTATCCCCCACCTCTGGGGCTTGGTGTTTTCATCTGTAAAACAAGGTGGGGCTTTTTTGTCTCTCTTTTTTTTTTTTTTGATGGAGCCTCACTCACTCTGTCACCCAGACTAGAGGGCAGTGGCGTGATCTCGGTTTACTGCAATCTCCGCCTTCTGGGTTCCAGTGATTCTCCTGCCTCAGCCTCCCAAGTAGCTGCGATTACAGGCACCCACCACCACACCTGGCTAATTTTTGTATTTTCAGTAGAGACGGGCTTTCACCATGTTGGCCAGGCTGGTCTCAAACTCCTGACCTCAAGTAATCCTCCTGCCTCAGCCTCCCAAACTGCTGGGATTACAGGCATGAGCCACTCCACCCGGGCAAGGTTGTTGCTTCTTAAAGTTGGTTGATATTTATGCAGAGCTCTCTGTGTCCCAGGCACTGAGGCACAAGTTCTATAAGGCTCTCATTTGATTTTCCAGGAGTCTTGGGCCTTAGAAACCTCTCAAAATGTGTGAAGAGAGAACACCCGAAGCAGCGTCTGTCTTGACCCATGGCCTCCCTCTCCTCACTGAGTCAACACAGCAGCCCCTCCATTATCCTTTCTCCCTGCCAGCCAAGCAATTGAGGAAAGAAGCCTCCATGCCAAGATTGATGCTGTCTAGCCGGAGAAGAGGCATTTGAGAAATTACTTGGTAATTTTCTTTCTTCTGCCTCTGGAGATCTATTTCTGGAGCTGGTGGAGACAGTGTGATTGTAAAATCTGAAAAGACCAAGAAAGTATGTGGCCTGGCCTGAAGCCAGAAGGAAGCTACACTAAATGATGAATTGAAAATAATGTGAGGTCTAGAGCCCAGAAGGAACTAGCGATGGGAATCGTGTTACCTCTTAACCTGCAGCTTCAAAGGCAGGACTCACTTTTAAGAGCTTACCTGTGCAGGATGGTTAGGGTCAAGTGTTCAAGAAGATGCAGGATGGCTTTAAATGAGCTCTGAAAACCCCCTCCAGCCCAGCCCTATGAGATGATGAGAATGTTTTTCGGTAGAGAGTCACAAATTAGCATCAGTTTCACATTAAGCAGATAGCTCCTGGTGGAAATTTGATCAGGGAAGGTATAAGATGTTAAATCAACTGATGAGTTGCTGTATATAAAGCTCTGTTGCTGAATCTTTTAATCTGGCTTCTACAGTCGTAGTCGGTGCATGGAGCTCACTGGTCTTGGACCCA
This sequence comes from Rhinopithecus bieti, assembly GCF_001698545.2. Taxonomy (NCBI): domain Eukaryota; kingdom Metazoa; phylum Chordata; class Mammalia; order Primates; family Cercopithecidae; genus Rhinopithecus; species Rhinopithecus bieti. The sequence continues at coordinate 2,380,990 of NW_016804965.1, forward strand.
GTAAACCCAGTTTGATCCTGGCTCTACCCATGTAGCTAATTTCAGCCTCTTCATTTGTAAAATGCTAATAACAATCTCTTGTCCCATAAGGTTGCTGTGAGAATCAAAGTTCCATATATTTGAAAGTGTTTTGGAAACTGTCAAATAGTAGTCAGATAATATAAGGTATTTATATATTAGAAAAACAATTCGTTTGTCAAAAATGATGAGGCAACGATAACCCAAACGATAGGCCAAAGTTAGAACCTACTGGTATTTTAGGAGAGCTTCACAATTCAAATGATCCTTCATAACTGTACGCATAGAGACACAAGAAGGAGAAGGGAGAGTCAAATGGTTGTTATACGGCCGAATTGTGTTTCTTTCTCAGAAATGAGGAAGTAGCCTAGGCGTAGTGGCTCATGCCTGTAATCCCAGCACTTTGGGAGGTGGAGGTGGATGGATCACCTGACGTCAGAAGTTTAATACCTGCGTGACCAACATGATGAAACCCTGTCTGTACTAAAAATACAAAAATTAGCCAGGCGTGGCGGCACGTGCCTGTAGTCCCAGCTACTCTACTCCAGAGGCTGAGGCAGGAGGAATCACTTGAACCTCAGAGATGTAGGTTGCAGTGAGGCAAGATTGCACCAGTGCACTCCAGAGATCATGCCACAGCATTCCAGCCTGGATGACAGGGCTGAACCCCAAAAAAAAAAAAAAAAAAAAAAAAAAACAATGAAAGAAAGAAAGCAATTTTTATTTTTAGATCCTCAGACCACATGGCCGGATCTTTCTGGGCAAGTCTCAAGTCAATTTATGTAAAGCATGAGGCTGAGAAGCTCATGCCCAAACCAGAGACGCCTGGCAGAGAGTACAGAGTGACTTGCTGCTAGACCAAACTCATTTTAACTTGTGGAAACAGCTTGGAAGCCAAAAGAAAAAGATGCCCAATAAAAGATCATCTGGACTTTTTGAGGCTGAGAATGCAGTAACATGTAACTATTTAGGGGTCCAAACCCATTTCAGGAAAATAGTCATTGAGTAGAAAAGTAGATCATGTTTTTCTATACTTGGAGAAGCTGAGAAATGAAAGTTATCTCCTGGTGAGGCACTAGGAAGGATGGGCTGAATAACGGATACTCTCTGCCACAAAATCATACCCTCATCTTCAACACTGTGAATATGTTACTTTACGTGGTAAAAGGGACTTGGCAGATGTGACTAGATTAAGGATCTTGAGATGGGGGATTTTCCTGGATTATCTGAGTAGATCCAAAAAAGGGAGGCGGGATAGCCACAAATGGAAAGAGATGTGGTGGTGGAAGAAGAAGTCAGAGAGAGAGAGAGAGAGAGAGAGAGAGAGAGAGATCTAAAGATGTTATGCTGCTGGTTCTGAAGATGAACCAAAAAATGTAGGTGGCCTCTAGAAACTGTAAATGGCAAGGACATGGATTCTCCCAGAGAGCCTCCAGGAAGAATGCAGCCCTGCTTTTCCCATTTTAGATTTCTGACACCCAGAACTATAAGGTAATAAATTCATATTGTTGTAAGCCACAAAGTTTGTGATCATTTGTTCCAGCAGCAATAGAAAGGTAAGATACTAAGTAACTTCAGGCTGTGGTCTTTGCTCGATGTGACTCCTATATGTTGAAGAAGGACATATAACAAAATAATAAAACCCCAAAACATGACTGAAAACAAGATGCTTTGATAATCTGTTAACATGGAATTGCTAGTTTCTTTTAATTTCATGGCCACTGTTGTGGTGATGAACTGTATCCACAGGTTTCCAATCTGTTTCCTTGTCATGGACACATACAGGCACACAGAGACAGACACACACACAGACACACACACCTCACTTAAAATAAGACAGAAAAATTTCATGGTGGATCTGCATCTGAGACCCACCACGGTTCCCTACGCCTCCCGAGTGACATTTCCTTACAGGAGTCTTCCTCTAGCCCCTCCCTCCCTCCCTGTTTCCTAGTTCCCTGGCCATCAGAGGGTTTCCTGATCGTCTCTGAGGCAGCCGTATTCCAGAACCCAGGCTACTGTGAGTCAGAGACCATGAAGGAACAGTCTTATGTTTTTGTTTTTGTTTTTTTGAGAATGGAGTGTCGCTCTGTTGCCCAGGCTGGAGTGCAGTGACGCGATCTCCTCTCACTGCAACCTCCGCCTCCCGGTTTCAAGCGGTTCTCCTGCCTCAGCCTCCCGAGTAGCTGGGATTACAGGTGCCCACCACCACGCCTGGCTATTTTTTTGTATTTTTAGTGGAGATGAGGTGTCACCATGTTGGTCAGTATGGTCTCCAATTCTTGACCTCAAATGATCCACCTGCCTCGGCCTCCCAAAGTGCTGGGATTACAGGCATGACTCACCGTGCCTGGTCCAGTGATATTTCTTTATGGTAACAAAACCTCTGGTCAAGTCAGCTAAAGAAGGATGCTAAATGGTTCAGGCTGGGTATGATGGTGGCTCACGCCTATAATCTCAGCATTTTGGGAGGCTGGGGTGGATCACTTGAGGCCAGGAGTTTGAGACCAACCTAGCCAACACTGCAAGACCGTGTCTCTATGAAAGACAGAAAAATTAGTCAGCCATGGTGATACACATCTGGAGTCCCAGCTATCCAGGAGGCTGATGTGGGAGGATTGCTTGAACCTGGGAAGCTGAGGCTGCAGTGAGCTGTGATTGTACCACTGCACTACAGTCTGGGTGACATAGCGAGACTGTCTCAAAAAAAAGAAAAAAAAAAAAAAGGCTCAAGGCACCATGAGGGCAGAATATCTATCAGATCAGTGGACTGAGGTTTTAAACAAAAATCTGTGTCAAAGGCTACTCTGGAGTTTTGCTTACATGGCCCTAGCATCAATGGTCCAAATGAGCTCACAGTCACTCTGCCTTCCCTCCTCCTCTTCTCTTAACATGCAATTTGATTATACAGAAGAGAAGGATAGGAACTAGAGCTAAAAACATTTTCCTTTATCTTTTTTTCTTTTCTTTCTTTTCTTTTTTTTTTTTTTAGACAGGGTCTTGCTCTTTCATCCAGGCTGGAGTGCAGTGGTGCAATCACGGCTCACTGCAGTCTCGACCTCCCGAGCTCAAGTAACTCTCCTACCTCAGCATCCGGGGAGCATAGGTTTGTGCTATAACACCTGGCTAATTTTTGTTTAAATTTTCTGTGAAGATGGGATCTCACTGTATTGCCCAGGCTGCTCCTTTATCTTTGAGGGTTTTCCTGAATTTCAAAGAGTCAAGGAGGACACCCCATAGTACCACTCAGCTTTCTCCCCCATTTTCTCCCAAGGTGTCTTCCAGAAAGAGGGCTTCTGGGGATAATGCATTTCCAGCCACCATTCCTTCAACTAGGGCTTTATGGAACATAACCTTAAACTTGGAAGGAACAGAAACACATACATGCTCAGACGTGAAGGCAATGAGCCTGGGAACAGCAGCCATTCCTTTCTCCTTGACTTCCGGGAACATCTTAAAGCGTGCGATCATCATAGCATACATGTTAGATATGGCGCCACCTAAAGGGCACAGCAACACACAGTTACTTTATTTATTATCAACCTCGTTTCACACGCAAGCAACATTCCTTATTTCCATTAACCTGAGTCCTCCTTGGACTCAGAAGAAAACCCTATTGACTATCTTTAAACTGAATCCTCAGACTCAAAGGCGCTACCCCAGAGGGCACATTGCGACAGGACAGGTGCCACCGCCACACTCCCTCTCAGTCACTAACTGGAACTGCAGTGGATTCTACTCTTGTTGGAAGCCCTTTGAAGAGGGTTTTTAATTCAAAAGCAAAAAGTTTGCCTCCATCCCAGCTTGTGAACGTGGTCATTCTGCATGTGTTCTGTAAAATCCCGCTTATATCCGAATAGAGAAAACTTCTTTTTCATTTCAACTCATTCAGTGCCTTGCACTTGGATTAAGATAAATCAGTTGTTACTGGTGTAAGCTGTTAACAATTTTTTTTTTTTTTCTTGAGACAGGGTCTCACTCTGTCGCCCAGGCTGGAGTGCAATGGCACGATCTCCACTTACTGCCACTTCCATCTCCTGGGTTCAAGAGAGTCTCCTGCCTCAGCCTCCCAAGAAGCTGGGACCACAGGCATGTGCCGGCTAATTTTTTGTGTATTTTTAGTAGAGATGGGTTTTCACCACATTGGCCAGGCTGGTCTCAAACTCCTGACCTCAAATGATCTACCCGCCTTGGCCTCCCAAAGTGCTGGGATTACAAGTGTCAGCTACCACGCCTGGCCTCATCAACAATTTTTAGTGAGCAGCAGTCCCCAACCTTTTTAGCAGCAGTGATGCGTTTCGTGGAAGACAATTTTCCACCTATGGAGGGTCGGGGCGGGTGGGGTGGGGTGGAGAATGGTTTTGGGATGAAACTGTTCCACCTCAGAGCATTGGGCATTAATTAGATTCTTGTAAGGAGCATGCAACCTAGATCCCTCGCATGCGCAGTTCACAATAGGGTTCATGCTCCTATGAGAATCTCATGTGGCCACTGATGTGACAGAAGGCAGAGCTCAGGCGGTAATGCTCGCTCGCCCCTTGCTTACCTCTTGCTCTGTGGCCTGGTTCCTAATAGTCCACAGACCTGTATGGATCCACCATCAAGGGGTTGGGTACCCCTGTCATAAAGGATATATCTCCAATTCTATCTTATCATACTCATCCGTTCATTCCCTCTAAACTAGTTCTTTCCTCTCAAAGACATCATTGAAAGAGAATTGTATTAGCTAACAAAACTCATTTCATAATTATAGAAAAACTTACAACTAAGAGAATTTTCAGTCCATATTGTGTTACTTTTTCTGTGTCATCCAAAGGTTGTCAGGGATTCCACACCATAAGATTTGTGTCTTATAAACTAGAGTCTCACTTGACAAGCAAAGAAAACCCAGGGCTGTTGGGAAGTTTAGGATGTTTGCAATTCAGGAAAGACAGATTGTTATGAATGCAAATTAATATGCTGGCATGGAAGACATGAGGCCATGGGGCAGAGTGAAGGTACTGCCTCTCCTTCCTGCCCAAGGGGAACACCCCAAGCCCTACTGTCACGTGAGTGTTGTGAGTTACTCTCCTTCCTGGTGGCTGAGGAGCAGGAGGGCTCCATGTCAAGCTGAATGGCCCAGACAGGGGTATGACCTTTGCCTCTTGAGCCCTGGGCTCTGACTCAAGCAGGCTGCCTGGCACACAGCACTCATCACCCAGATCCATGCCTCTGTCCTCAGCCAAAATAAGGGCGATTCCTTCCTTTCTGGACTCCAGAGACACAGGAGAAGCAGAATCCAGGTCACGCCTGCTCTGAGCAGACACCCAGACTAAAAGGCAGACTGTAGGATGCTGGAAGTGGGGTCTGCTTCGAAAGGAAATTCCATCCTAGCTCATGGCTTTGGCACTTACTGACATTTTGGGCAACATAATTGTGGTGAGAGCTGACCTGGGCATTGTAAAGGGTTGAGCGGCATCCCTGATTTCTACCCACCAGATGCCCATAGCACCTGCTCCCCCAGACAATCAAAAGTATCTATAGATATTGCCAAATGTCCCTTGGGGAGAGCAAAATGACCTTGTTTGAGAATTTAGTTGTTCTTAAAGAGGCTGGAGAAGGAAGGAGGGGAGAAGAGAAAGGGGAAGATGTATCCAAAGAAAGTGCTCTTCACAGGCATTTCTTCTGAAGCTTCCAGCCCTGCCCTCCCACACCTCACTCTGCAGCTCAGCTGTCCTCTGGCTAAAGGCTCAGCAGCCCTGAGTGAGAGAAAGAGGCTTCTGGACCTCTGGGCAGAGAAGACCGTTTTAGAGGCATGAGGACAAATGCGTGAGCCCTACCTGCTCTTATTTCCTATGAATCCTCTAAGAAAGGATGTAAAAGCAAGTGCTACTTTGGGTGCCTGAGGTGGGCAGATCACCTGAGGCCAGGAATTCAAGACCAGCCTGGCCAACATGGTGAAACCCCATCTCTACTAAACATAGAAATATTGGCTGGGCATGGTGGTGCATACCTGTAATCCCAGCTACTCTAGAGGCTAAGGCACAAGAACTGCTTGAACCCGGGAGGTGGTGGTTGCAGTGAGCTGAGATCGTGCCACTGCCCTCCAGCCTGGGCCACAGAGTGAGACTCTGTGTCAAAAAAATAAAAAATAAAATACATGAATAAAAGCAAGAGGTGAAACATTATGAAAACCCTGTTAGCTAGGAAAAGGTCTGTGACTAAGCCAAGCTTTCTTTACTAGCCACTCCTTAGTCTTTGTGCTTTGTGACCTGCTGAGCAGTAGGGAGTGCTCCATGTTTCTCTGGTTCCCAGTGTAGGTGATATCACAAAAGCAGATTTCTTCTAGGAGTCCTAAAGGACTTTCCACGAAGCATGAAGCCTTTGGGTATTATCGATGGAGGTATGAGGCAGTGTGTTTTAAGTCACAGACCTAACTCTTCACATTGAGTCCCAGGGAGTGAGACTTTTAGATCCCAGACACATAAGATGTGTGACTTTCTCTATCCCCACCCCTTAAATTGTAAGACCCTTTACTGCAGGAGCAAGGCTGGATGCTCCCGGGAACAGCATCCATAGCCAATAAGGTTGTGATGAGCCATTTCTCCTCTGTGATGTCTTGTTGAAAGCAGAGCAGAAACAGGTTGCAATGACCTTTTCTGCTGTCTCTTCCCAACTTTGCAATGTCTGCATTGCACTGTAGTGTGACATCTATGACTTGAGCCTATAATTCCCATGCTCAAGCTGAAGTCTTCTCCATGTGAAAATCCCCCATCATCAATGAGGGTGGAGGGTAAGCTCTAAGCCTAGCAGAATTGTCGAAGAGAATTCTTTCTCTGGGTGTGTGTTTTCTGGGGCATGTAGGTTTTTCAGACCAGCCAGGTAAATTAGGCCCAGCTCTTAGTCAAATTAGTCAAATTTTCAGGGTCAACAGGTACAGTTGTTCTCTCCCTCCTCCTGGGGACCATTAAAACTTATGGCACGGGAATAAATTCAGCATAAAATAAATGCAAATAAAATAAAAAAATAGAGCCCAGCATGTTCTTGGTTCATCTCAGGGACAGATCAATCCTATACCCACCACACAAGGGTGGGAAGAAGAAAGGTAGAAATGATGTGGATCTCTGTACCCCACCTCATTCCTCATGAAAAATGTTTTCAAGGCATCAGGCAATGATGACAAAGCTCCCTCAACAGGCATGGTTTTCCAGAGGAAAACTAAGTACTAAGTGCCCTACAAAATAAAGGCTAGCTTAAAATTCATCACAGCTGGTGTTCGATGACTTTTTAAAAGGCTAATTTCCCCTTCCATTTAACTAACACCTTTTCCTTCAGCACCTGAAAAATTGTGCTATATATTTAAACACAAAAAATAAAATAGCTGATCAGAGCTTGCAGGCAAACATACTTAAGCCTTGGTCTTGGGGTCACTCTTGCTTACTTATTTCTTCTTTCCACTTTTTCTTTTCTCCCCCCACCCCGCCTCATCATCTGCTTGTCTCTGTAGATTTGCTGAAGAGAGATCACAACCATTTGGCCTTTGCTCTGTCTGACACAACGACAGGTATTGCTCTGGCCTCTCTCTCAGGTAGGTCCTTTCTCAGTGGACTAATAAATCCCGCTCCTGCCACTGATTAGCTGATGGTCTGCACATTGGGTTTCTTTTCCATGGGTCAGTGACTTTCTTTCCATAGCCTTCCTAACTTCTATTTCTTTTCTTCATCAAAGCAAGGTCTCACACAGAACCGTAAACCAAGGGCATAGCTTGTTTCAGGTTGATTCTCTTGGCTAGAAGAGGGGTAAATAACGGAGCTTAGAATTCAATGGCTGGTGATAAAAGGCAGGATGGAAAAGACTGAATGGCATGATAAAGAAGAGAAGGGATGAGAAAGCTCTTGAAGAAATCATCACCCTCTTTTTTTGCTCTAAGAAATTCTCTCCCAAGGCATGCTCTGTCCTCTTTGAAATTAGTGTAAATCCACTTTGCTGCTTGTTATTTCAAAGATAGAGTGGTCCATATGCTCTATGGAGTAGATCTACCTTACTATGCACCCTTGAACAGCAAATGCTTTATTAAATGAGGCTACCCATTTCCTTTCACTAATTCTGGGAAGAGCATCAGAGAGTGAATTTCCTTATTAGGAATCTTGATTCCTTTATTCCACATTATCCATACATCCTGCTTATAGGATCACCGTAGAAGCACTGGGTAAGTACTATCTCTGATTATGCTCGCTTTGCACACAAATAACTGCTGTTCAAGCGTGGGTTACTTAGCTTGGAGGCATGTTCAATGGTCATGTGCACTTAATCACATTCATTCTTTTGATCAACACACAGTCTATTTAACCTAAGCAGAGACACAGGCTAGATACTTAATCTTCCCTAGGTTTACAACAAGGCATTTCATATTAGAAGACAAGACACAAAGAAAGTTGAAATATCATGTACCAGGAGAAAATATCCCATCGCCAGAGCCCCCTGGCCAGCCAATGATTTCTCTCATTTTCTTCAGTGTGACATATTCCAAAAGCACAAATACTGGAGCAATTTCATAGGTGAACCTGAAATGTAGTAATGGCCACATTTTACCTTTGTAACTCAAATAAATAATTTACAATCATTACAAAAGCTACAGAACTATTTCCTTTTTCAAAACATACATTTACAAGTGTTATGATTATAACATTAAGCAGAGAGAAAATTATTTCAAAAAGGCCTTCCAAAAGGTTTATTTTTTCTATATCCCTACAGTCAAGAGCTCCAATTACTGACATAATGCACAAGAGGAATTTATTGTATTGAATAAATAAAAAATATTGAAGAGTAACATGATTTAAAATATAATATCTGGTCCCATTTGTCTTTGACATTATGCACAAAAATAAATCAAACATGTCAGAAAAAAGTCTCTTTGGTGTTTTAAACATTTTGTCGAGTTTGATTACATGAAAGATATATCAGAACTACTTTCTGTTACATTAAAGTGAACACTCACACTTCAGAAGTTTGTATCACTATTTTAGTGGCTATTTAATAAAAACAGATTTTCACATAAGACATAAAGACTATGGAATATCACTAATAATTATCCTAAATTACATAAAAGCACTTTTGGTTACTTACATGTTAGTATTTGCTGTTGATGTCAGCCAGTCTGCTGCTAATCCAACCATATCCAATCCAGTGGAAAGTTGATTGAAGTATCTAGGATGCCCTGAATAAAATGGAAGACTAGAATCAGGATTGCCTCCAATGAAAATAAATTCCTCTCAAACACATGATTTCTCTAGCTAAAGGACCTTGAAAGATCTGTCAGTAACAGGAAATCTGTAAGTAGAAATCCAACATGTACACACGTGTGTATGCGCAAGAACACACACACACACATGCACAAACACACACACCATAAAAGCGTTTCCTCTAACCATGAAGACTACTTTAGGTTTTCATATTTCTTAAAACATACCCTACAAATCTTCCTGTGATCATACCCTATAAAAAATAACAAATGTGGTTTGCAATTTGCACACGAGTTTCTTTTCTATTTTCAATATTTTTGCAAGCTAAAATGCTACTGCAACCCACAGCCGTTCAGACAGGTTACTTCTCGTTTACACTCATGCTGCCAGAAGTCCTTTTTTGTTGCAGTCGTTCTGAGAATCAGTCATACCATGACATCCGCCACGCATGCCAACATTCATAATAATATCAGTGACAAATGGCTAATGATTACAAAAGACAGGGCAAAAATGAGAAAATAGGACACTCCGCCGAGTGATTTGCCCTGGATTCAAAAGGTGATGCTTGTCTAAAGATGGCATGGACAGAGCTAATTCTTGTCAATTCTTCTTTGTTAATTATAAACAACAGAGCTCCTTCATAGTTGTGCTTTAAAATAAGGCCACATATAGTCAACGTCACTGTTTTATCAACAAGATACATAAAGATATATTCAGTGGACTGATTAGTCCATCTCAAGGCTTATCTAATTAACTTCTAGATCCCTCTAAAACTCTCTAAATGGACTGACATCCACATTCTCCTGAGGCTATTATTTAAAATGTGATTACAAATATGTCATTAGCATTCAGTTTTCTCCTCTTGCTCCACAAAAGCCTGTCACTGATAGGTCCGTGATTTGCACAGCAGCAAAAATTTTAGAAGACGGGCCATTATGGAAATAACATCTGATAAAAAGGTATCTTCCGCATCCTGGACATCTGTCTAAAGCCTGGGATGTGATCGTCTCTCATCTCCTGCACAGGCGAAACAAGATAAAGGAAGGCAATGGGGAAGAGCAGGGGCAAAAGTCAATGGCTAGCTTATCCTGCACTGGAGAGCTCTCTTATCAGCCTCAGGCATGTGGCCGGAGAGTTAGACACGGGAAAAGATAGAAGCTGGGAAGGAGCACATTTTAGTGGGATCAGGACTTGTGCGTCTACTGTGCATTCTCCAGCATTATTTTATGTCCTTGTGGCCTCATGGGGTACCTTCTACCTCTGATGCTGACCCCCTCAGTTTACCCATCCACAAAAGGTGAGAAGGCCTTTTTGCTGCTGTGGCCGCTGACATCTGGAGCAACCCTTCACTCCTCTCTGCCTCACTGACTCCCCATTTCATTATGCTGGCAGCTAAAATCACAGCCGCTTTCTCCCTCCCGATGCTCCTTCATTCCTCAATTTCTCTTTCCCTAAGCCTTTTTTTTTCAAGTGAGGAAATTAATAAGAATTATCAACTGTATCCATTAATCTATTCTCCCAATTCATATGCATTTTCTGGATGAATGTGGTGTCTATGATTAGACAGTATTTAACTCTAGGGAAACTTGGGAGTGAAAACCTCTGCATAAGATGGAGAGAGATTGTGATGGGTGTGTTGTGCCTCTGGATATCAGAAGGCCAGTCCACCCTGATGATAACTTTCTGTAAATGGTGAAAACAAGTTTGACGCTTTCATTGCTAGGTTTCCCTTCCTCCCTCTATATTTTTTGACCTTGCTGTGCCATTTCACCTGAATCTCTCCTGCCTCAAAAATTTCATTCCCTGATCATGATGTGAAAATAGGGAGGGAGATGGTTTGACAGGTCAGATCAACAGTCCCTCTTGATTTCTGGCAGCAATATTCCCCTAATGACATTTGCTCTCGTCCTGTGGCCCCTACAGGCTGCTTCCTAGGGCTGCCCAGCAAATCCAGGCAGGGCTCTCTCCAGGGAATTGTGAGACCTGCCCCCATCAGTCAGCTGTCCCTGCAGCCTTTGGCTTCCTGCTGCTGTTGCCACCCTGCCAGGCCCTGTGATGGGAGCAGAGCACACTGCGTCAGGCATCGGGTGACCACACACAGCTTGTGCGGCCAGGAAGATGGTGAGCTTGAGATGTGAGAACGGCTGCTTAGACTCAGGGATGCTCCCTGCAGACTAGCAAATGAGCCCGGAAGGATGCGCAGACTCTGGGAACAACCAGCCTCAGGCAACTCTGACCCTGGTGCTCACGATCAGTTGGGAAGAGGCCAAAAGTCGGTTCAAACTGCTCTTTATGTCCTGGCAACATTCACACTAGGGCAGCCTCATCGCTTAATTCCCTTTGTCTGATGGTTTGGTAAAAGATTCAGGACCACATTTAAGTCCTACTCTTCCCCAGCCAGCACCACCACCACCAGCATCAAATCTAATGATCTCTGCAAATGAAAATTATTCTGGAATTCTATCATTCTCTGCTCAGTTTTCTGTGTTCCAACATTTCTTTTTACAGAGGTAATTTTAACAATCCATGAAGACTTTATTTTCCCACTGCCCTTCACTCCTCTCTAAGCTTGGAGCCCAAGTGGAAATCAGGTTAAGGTCTCTCAGTAGAAACAAGATGATAATATGCATTTTACAAAATCATCTCTTGAGGAGCATTAAAGTGTCTGGTAGTAGCAGGGATGGCAACTAATTTGAAATGCCCTAAATAGTACTAGATGACAAGTATGACAGTTATAGCACAGAGATCTATAAAGTTGCCAGCTGAACAGAGAAAATGACTGCCATTAATGTTTTGAAATGCTATTTGAAGGAAAAGGCCAGCAGACTAAATATGTTATGAAAACTATTGAGAGATTGAATTGATATGCCTTGCTTAGAAATCCAACTTAATCCATCACATTTTTATCTGAACTTTAAATAAAATGCATTACAGTGATACCTCACAGTTTCACAAGCATTATGGCAAAATCTGAGTGTTGAATTAGCCCATCTTTTCCTGGCCCTAAATGCAACACTGATAGACAGAACTATTACTTTCACTGACTTGCAGTTCCCAGTATCTTAACTCTTTAGACTGCATTTCAGGCACCACTAGCTTTCAAGGATGAAGACACAAAACATTTCCAAAGGTTCTTTTTGGTTTGGTAGCAATACAAACAATAGGCAGCAATTTACTATTAACATATCTAAATATAAGGTATGGGGAATGGGTCAAAAAAATGAATTAAAAGCATCACTCAAGATTGCACTATGAATGCAGGAAAAGCTGAGGAGGGGTAGGAAAATGTTTAATGCCTAGTATAAACATCACGTGGGTTCCTTATGAATGCTGAGGATGATGTCTGATACACCTTCAAAACTCCTATTCCACAGCCTGACTTTGATAGAAATCTATGTCCCAAGGCTTTTTGTATGCCTACCTTTCTTCTCTGCTGGTATAAATAATGTGAACAAAGAGAAAAAAAGAACTAAACTTCTCACAGCAAACATTTTAAGAATGTTTGTTATTGATTAGCATAATACTGCTAATTCATCAGCAAAATATTTGCAATCTAAAAAGATGACGTTTCTATGGTGATGTTCATGTCATATTTCACATTTTTTTATTTGCTAGCAAATCTTTTAAATCAATTTAGATCCATAAAGTCCTCCCCGCCCCTGGAAATTCATTCATACTTATTTTTATTGCCTTAATGAAATGCCATGCCATCGTGTATCAGGATGATTAGAGACAATGTAAAAAGCGAGGTTAATCAAGACCTGGGCAGATGAATAGCTGACTTTGTGTAGATAACATGAAAGCTCGGAATGCACCCAAATAAATGTTATAAACGAAGCTGTAACATGGATGGAATAGAAAGAATCCTGTGAAAAGCCAAGAGACCACAAAAGCAGATTTAAAAAAATTTCCCCCTAAGGATATCTGATTTGCCCCTCCCCCGTTTTTCCTTTATCTCACATCCACAGTGGCTGGGAGGAACACACATCCTTATATAACATGGCTGAATTGCTAAGCTAGCCTGTATCATGTCTGCTTGTGTGTTGTGCACATCTCCTTAAAAATAAGTGAAAATCTGAATTCAAATCTGAAAGGTTGGCCATTTGACACAATGTGAAAACATCCCTCCTGCTCAATGATTAATAGGGTGGTGAGTCCTGTTTCTGACCAGTTTTATGCCAAAGAAAATACCAGCACAGCACTGGTATTCGGGCTTTTGTTTGGGTCATACAATTTTGGAGCTTTTATTTCCATATTCTCTTTCTCCGTTTGAGTTCTTTCTGCTGGTCTCTGCTGATGAATGTTTACTTCTACACCAGTGGTTAATCTCCGTGTCCAAATACATGCAACGTAAAATCGGATGATTTACACTTAAATCATGTTTCTGACATTATCAACTTCAGAAGCATGAACAATAACAGTGGAAGGTGTTTTGGATTAGAATCATTCTAATAATGACTATTTTTTACGTGATGAAAATAACTTTGCAATTTTGAAAATATCAGTAACTCCATCAAACAAAACATTTTAGAGAAAAAAAGTAAAATAAAAATTGTAAAAGAAAAAAGAGCTTTATTATTTCCAATGAGACAATACCTGTTTTAATTGCATATTTTAGAGTTGTTTGGCAATGCATCAAAATTTCCTCCAAATTTTGTGGTTGGTCTGCCAATTCCCAATTATACTCTTGGAGAAGCTCATTAGGATAATGGAAATCAATCACTTTGGTTGATCTATCGAAACTTTTCACCACATACTGAAGTAAAATGTTCATAACATCTTGCAGAAACGCCAAAGTTGGCCTTTCTCCATCACACGCCGGCAGCAGGTCTAAAGAATGGAATTAAAATGCCACATTTTAATTTTACTGTGAAAATATTCAAGGCAAGATCTTGATGAGGCAATAACATTTCTTTGAATTGAGAGATTTCATGTTAAATAAAGCTTTTGGAAATGCAGAACATTTTCTTTAAAAGGGAGACATTTTCAAAGGTGAAGGGAATGAATGAGAGAAATTACGACTTCTCCTCTTCCCCAAATTAATTACTGCATTTCAATTCATAACTTATATTGTTTACTTTCTTTTTTTGAAGAGCGTGTGTCTCCGTTTATCTGCTTCACAGGAGTTCGTCTTAAACGTTGTTTCTCAGTAAGCCATCTTACATGTTTACGGAAATATTTCACGTCAGAAGTGTTTGTCTGGATGCCTTCGGGCAAACCAAAGTGGAACAGGAGCACTAGTATCTCTGGTCGGCTAGGAAGGCCCGCTGTTTCTAAAGTCTGTGTGTGTGTGTGTGTGTGTGTGTGTGTGTGTGTGAAAGAGAGAGCGTGTGCGTGTGTGTGTCTGCATGTGTGTGCGCGGACGTACATTTGGGAGACGGTGTGTAAGCGCACGGGGGTAAAACTTGGCGCGCGGGTTTCATGTGAATGGAATCGTTCTCTTGTGCGATCTCAGCTACAAATCACTCTCGTGATCTAAAGACCTAAAAAAATCATGCAATTCTTCATTCTCGGGCACATGTGGAAACCGAGTCCCACCAGAGGCCCCAGTGGCCTAGGGAAGGCAGCCGTCATCGATTCAGTGCGCGCACGAGCGCCTGGGTCATCCGCCACCCGCCACCCCAAGGGCCGCGCTGGGGGAAGAGCGCCATGGCCTCAGAGCCCTCTTGGAGCTCAGAGGCCAGGTTCGGGGGCTTGGACCCAGCCGGCAGGTCCCGCATTTCTCGCTTTCAACTAAAGATTCTGGCAGGTCCAGCCTCCGCCGCCACCTCGACGCCCCTGTCGGGTTCTCAGCGCCGGGTCCCCACCGGCCGAGGTGGGCGGGGCAGAGACAGGGGCAGGGGCGCCCCGGGGCTCCGCGAGGAGCCTTTACCTGTTGCGTGGAGAAACCCGTAGTTGACATCCGCTTTGGGGCAGCTGCAGGGCTTCTGGTCGCAGGCGCAGGCGGCCTTCCGGGCGGCGACCCGCGGGGGTTGGCTCCCGCCGCTCTCCGCCGGCTTCTCGGCGTCTCCGTAGAGCAGGGCTGGGTAAGGACACCGAGCGCGGGCCTCATCAATCCTCCGCCGGGCCGGCTCCCTCGCTCCCGCCCACCCGCAGCCAGGAAACCCCGACTCCGCTGACCCGGATGCGGAGGTGAGAAGACGGCTTGGACCCCGCGGGCAGCGAGCGCGCGACCTTGCCCGCCCCTGTCCCTGGGCACTCACCGCACAGTTTGTTTCCGATGCCGCCCGTGAACTTCTGAGCCACTTGGCACCAGGCTCGCGCTGCAAGGAAGGACAGGCAGGCGGACAGCGAGGCGGAAAGAGAACAGCAGACGGACGTGTGAAATTTCGTTCTGTGTGAACATCAATCAGTCCCGGGTCCGGGAAGGGGCTGCATTCCTCCTGGGGGCCACTCAGGACTCGGTGAGGCCGGCAGGTGCGGGAGGCAAGCGGGAGCCTGGCGGCCCGGGCCAGCCCTCATTTACTTGATCTGTTTCCCAAGGAGAAGCCCACACCGCTGCCCTTCCAGGTGCCAGTCGGCTCAGGCAAACTCCTCTCCCTGCCAAGCTTGGACGAGTTTTCCTAAATACTGAAGCTATCCATTTTTTCGCAGGCTGTCTTTCTAGACCAAGAAATCTCTCACCTTTCCCATTTTTTTTTCTATCTTCACGGTCACTCCGTCCCTCCCCAGGGTCCAGACACCTGGATTTTAGCAGCGCCCCAGGCCCATGGAATTCCATGTCCCCGAGACACCGCGGTCTTTGGGGGACTCTTCGAACCTTCTGTGGAAGGGGCCCGAGACTATTTGGGCGTCTTCCCAGGGGACGAGAGGCTGTAGAGGTCTTGAGCTCTTGGGCCGTCAAGGACTTAGCCCAAAAGCAGGGAGAAGCGCCCAAAGAAGTTTCCTGTTGCGGGTGGAAAAACCTCCTTCGTCTTCTCCGTAGCCCCGCAAACCCCAGACCACCGCAAAACTCTCCCGCCGCAGGCCCCTGTTCTCCTTCCTACCTGTGCCGGGATTCTCGGAATCCCCGGAGCCATTTTCCGACCCGAAGGACCAAAAGCCAGAGCCTGGAGATGCCATCGGCTTTGGAGACTGGAGCAGTTCGCCTGCGAGTGCGAGCTGCGGGCGAGCTGCCTTGGGCTTGACCCTGTGCGCGCGTGCGTGCCCGTGTGGCGGGAGGAGGGCACAGCCCGAGGACCGGCGGGGCCGAGCGGCGAGTGCGGGTGTCACGCAGGAACAGAAAACGCGCGTGTCTGAGTGTGCGTGTGTGTATGAGAGCTGGAGGCAGGGTTTAGGGATGTGGCAATGCTTTGGAAGCCGGGAAGCCTTAAAAGGGACGGGTACTACCTAAGGGTTCTCAGAGCCCGGACTCAGGAAAGCGCGGAGAGCCCCAGAGCATTTGAGGGAAAGGGAGTCCAGTGGGGATGAATGAGGGGGCGGCGGAGGAAAAAAACACGGGAGAGGGAGGGAGCTGAGTCGTGAGGATGCGAGGCAGACCGTGCACGCCAGCTGGAGTCAGAGTGAGGGGGTGGGAGGTGTGCCAGCGCGTCCTCGGGCGAGCCAGAGGTGGGAAGTGCAGGCGGCCGCTGTCCCGGGTGCTGCCACAGCCGCTGCGCGCCAGCGTCAGCCAGGGGCAGACTGGGGAGACCTCGGCGAGACGAGGAAGCGTGGCCCAGAGGGGTTTTCTGTGTGCATCGATTGGGGTGTTGTTTGAGGTCTGGCTCCTGCTGAGGGGAAGGAAGCGGGGTTCCCGCGCCGCCCTCCTCCAAGCGGGTGCTGAGGTCGCTGCGACCTCGGGAGCTCGCGCCCCGGGCCGGCATCAGGCGCCGTTCACGAGCCTGGGGAGGGGACGGCGGGGGAAGGGCTCCTACCCGCTGATGGGCTCATTTCAGCGCCTTAGTAGAGCCTGACGCCTGCCCGCTGAAGCTCGCCGTCCCCGGGGGCGCACTGTTCCTGCGCAGCCAAGGGCTAGATCGCGGGACCCACCGTCCAGCTTCTGAGTGACGGCTGGGAAGAATGACTGCTGATTGAGGCAATTAAAATCCACGCTGGAGTCTAGAGGACCTCGGGCTGGGGAAAAAAATAAAACGAATGGAAACTTCTTGGAAGGGAACGAGACAGAGCGGCCAGAGTGGGCAGGATTGATGGCGGGTGGGGGATGGAATCAAGGTATTTGGTGACCTTGGCCCGCGGAGGCGTGGAAGGGCCCGCGGCTGGCGTGGAAGGGGAATCTGTGTGTGCCTGGGAGGAGAGAACAGGGTTTCCAACTAAGCAATCTCGGCTTTACAAATCCGAGTAGGAAAGAAGGCATTCCCTGCAGGGCCCTCGTTTCAAGGGACTTCAAACCATTGCCCCACTCGCCCCAGAGAATCTTCGCGGCAGCGCCCGGGAGCGCGAGATTGGCTCTCTCTGAGGCGTATTAGTAAGGGTTTTCTCTTTTTCTAATAAAGAAAGGAGGAGAAAGTCAGAATCTTTTTGATGATTTCCTTTCTACAAAAAGCTGTTACAGACAGGAGGACGCCCTGAGGATTGGGAGCCCTTTGACGGTTTACGCTGCATTCTCCGGGCAGTGGAGATGAACTTCAAGTGCACCTCGCATCTCCGGGGCTCTGGGGGAGAGGGAGGGAGTGAGAGAAGGGAAAGGACTGACTGAGGTCGGCTTCCCGAGGCGGCTGCCGTCCCCGCGCCTGGCCAGAGCGCCTGTCATTTCCATTGTGTTTACAAGCCGTTTTCTTTCTCTGACCTCCTGAACCAGCTACCAAAGCTGCTACCAAAACAGACCCGGGGATCCCGTCTGGGCGAGCACCTCTCGACCCTCGCTTAGAAGGGACATCCTGGGGCACATGTTGGACGCATACAGGCCCAAGTCCTCTATCCTGGAGCACAACTGTCCCTGGTCAATTCTCTCCACAAAGTGCTGTCTTCTTCTGGCGTGCCTGAGTCCAGGGGTTCCCTGGGGAGTCATGGGATCCACACTAGGGCAGCTGGGTCCAGGCACCAGGATGAGAGCAGGGAACCAGTGGGGCCTTGATAGGGTCCTGCCGAAGGCTAGCGCTGAGCGCGCTAGGTGGAGAAGTCTGGACCAGGCTGTGGGAGCCTGGGTGGTCGAAAACTCAGGGCTCAATTTGGCTCCTCCTTTTCGCTCTCCTGGCTCTGACACTCCAGGTCACCACGATAACAACTCCGGAAACCTAAAGACTTGCGGTTCAGCTATCTGCACTTCAGGCATGGCAGCTCTGCAGCTCTCTCCAGCCTCGCAGAGGCTGGTTCTTTGTTGAAATCCATATCAAGTCCTGCAAAGGTTTTGCTTCAAGCCAGCAGTCTCAGGTTGCAGAACTTTCTACTATGGATGAGTGGTTGAAAACATAAAGGTTCTTAAAAACAAGCGTTTAAAACACACACAACCCCCGAAGAAGAAACAGATGAAAACACCCGAATTTAACTGAATTTTTTTTTCTTTTTGGTAAAGCAATGGCTTCAAGTGCTACCGTTTACATTAAATCCCACAGCTCTGGAGTACTTTCCATCTAATGGTGGTATTTACATTTTTTATTTAAACTCACCCTACTTCAGATGCAGACGGGGATCTGATTTGTCTTTGCTGAAGGCTGTCCCTCCCTAGACAGTAATTTGCTTTGTAATGACTTTCATTTCACTAAAGAGCCCATTCCCCCTCTCCAGGACTTGGGGTTGGAGATAACAAAAGAGCTCTGGGAGGTAATAATTACAGTCATTAGTTCACAAAGGAGGCAGCCAGTGAACGGGAAGGGAAGGCGGCCAGTGCTGGGGGAAAGATTTGGAAAGCTCTTCCTCAGATGAGGGAGACAGACCCAATCCTCCGGCTTGTAGGGACAGTTTCCTTAGGTGTCTGTGGTTTACTAAGATGCATCTCAGGCTCACCCAAAGAAGAGTGTCTGGCACACATTTTCCTCTGTCCTTCCCATGCTTAAGTGTCAAAGGACAGAGAAAGAAGGGAAGATGGAAAGAAAAGGAGAGGAAACAAAGAACCACGGAAGAACACAAAAACACTGCAACCAAGCATTCACTAAGCCTTTGCCATTCTCTTCTCTATTCTCACTTAAAACATTGGTGTAGGGAGAATTTAGGGAGGGAAGCAACAGACTCCCTCCCTAAATTCTCCCTACACCAATAGAAGTAATAGAAGGGGTTGAGTGCCAGGGCTCTTGTCTTCAGGGGCCACCCCAGAAGGAAGCCTAGAAGGAAGCCAGGCAGAAAAGCTGGGTTCAGCTTACTGCTCCTTCCCCTGGCCCCTGCTCCGCCCTCACCACAAACCCAGGCCTTCTGGAGGCAAGTGGACAGGTGGCTAGAGGTGGAAGGGGGCCAGGCCACTTTGGGTTTTAGACACCCCTGCCCCTCCCAGCCCTTCTCTGGTGATCTGCTGTGCTGGTTTCCTGGGTTTCCAAGGCTGCTCAGTGCATTCACACAGCTGAGGGTCACTCCTTACTTTTCAGTCGCAAACTCAGTGAGGCTGTGCCGCTAATCCAGGGAAAAAGAAGGCCTGGAGTGCACTTGGACTCTGCCCTGCCATAGCTGCAGGTTTCCCCTTGGCCACATTGCATCTGTAAAATGAAGAGTTGTCTCTGGGGACCTTTTGGTGCCAACTCTTTGAGTTGGAGAGATGCCCTGTGGATCAGCGGTACAACAAACCTTCTGAGCCCCCTGCACGTGCCCTCACTCTTTGAATATTTCCCCAGAGTCTTTTGACTCCGGCCTGTGGGTGCAGGAGCCAAGGGCACCTACACAAGTAAGACCCATCCTGGTCAGAACCCTTCTTCCTATTCCATGCAACAACCTCATCACCTGTCCTCACCCTCTCCAGGTTGCTTAGATGGGAATGTCAGTTTCATAAAACAGCTTAAACCGGATTTTAGAATAAGGTGCAGTCAACCCAGTAATGCAAACTTCTGTCCACCCACTAGCCTCCCCCATTTTAAATACACACAGAGTCGGAGTAGCAAAGACGGCCCCAAATCTGCAGACTGGGAGAACCTGAAATCTGACAGTTCCACCCAGTGGGGGCACCAGCATCTTTATAGATGGGGCCAAAGACAGCCACACAGATTGGGAAGGCATCGTGCAGGCAAGCACGTGTGGTGTGTTGGGAATTTAGAGATTGGAGGCCTCTGCGTTTGTGTGGTAAGGGGTTTTAGCTTAGATTGTGTTTGTCTGAAGTGGCTGGGTGGTGCTGGGAGTTCGCTGATGAAGGCACCTCAACTCCCCTCCTTGGGCACCGTCACCAGCACAGCCTTATAGCAGAAGCCCCAGAGGGGAAAATGAGGGATCAGTCACGCAAACCACGGGTTTTCCAAGGCACTTCCTTTATTTAGCAACCTTAATAACCAAAGGAAGAGAAAGAGCAAGTTTGAGATGAAGTACATCTTCGAAATTCTCCCCACCCCTCCCGGGCTTTTTTCTCTTAAGATTCAACCGCTAGCATGTGTTCTGTTGGCTAAGAAAAGCCGTTTCCAAGAAAAAAATCTGTGAAGTCACCCCAAATGAGAGAAGGGTTGGCGAGATCCCAGACGCAGTGGAGGCCACAGGAGTAGAAAAAAAAAAAAAAAAAAAAAAGAACAAAGAGATCGATTCAGGGATGCCCCAACTGGCCGGCTGGTGAAAAAGGAGGGTGCGGGAGTTCGGAGAGAAGGCGTCGGGGGAGGTTTCCCGAGGGCTCCCAGGTCTCTTCTTTCGGGGCACGGAAGGCCGGCCCGGGCACTTGAGAGCCGAGCGCAGCAGGCAGCCTCTGCGGAGATCAGGGCCGCACTTCAGTGCCTGCTGGTGCCAACCCCAGAGTGCCTGCTCGGCTTCTGCTGCCCCGCAGGCTCGAGCGCCTTCCGACGGCGGTGTCAGCCTTGTTGCGCGGCTAGGACTGCTGGACTAGGCGCCGGCGCTGGGAGGTTTTGCGCAGGAGCCTCCTGAAGTCGTAGGGGTTGGCTGCTGCCCCTCTCTCCTCCTCCTTCTTCTCCTCCTCCTCCTCCTCCTCGGGGCTCTCCGCCGCCCAGCACCTGCAAACGAAACCCAGGGCCGGAGTGTCAACTGCACCACATTGAGCAGCGCGTCCCCACCTACCCCGAGTTAGGCGGGTCCTCTTCCTCTCACGTTCCGCCAACCGCGGACGTTAGGAAAGACACAATTGAAATGACTGGATAATGGCCAAACGTATCTGCGATAATTCTCAGCAAGTTTTCAAAACTCCTCTAAGCTGAGGAGCAGAGGGGCTGGTGGCGCCTGGTGATGGCGTTTAGATACGTGCTAAGTAAAGCTTCAGAAGGTGCAGTTTGGAAAGGTGAGTTTGGATTGCAATAATTCACAACCAAAAACCAAATATTTATTTTAATACCTTAATTTTAACACACTTTGGTCAAACAGAAAAAACTCAAATTGCCCAAATAGACACTCAATATTTTCCATTTTAAAACTGCTCAGATGTTTCTTTAAAAAATGCTCGCTCAAAATCTGACCAACTGCTTTGGTAGTGGCACCAAGAGCTACGGGCCCTGTTGGCTTTTTCAGTGTTTCAGTGTTTTGAATGAGGTTGCTGGGCTAAGTTTCTGAATCCGTTGCTGGGAACCCCTGCCAGTGCTTACCTTTAGATTCTGCAGCTTGTCGGGGAAGTGGGGTATTCCCTAAAAATGCAACTACATAGGTTCATTCACTCCTCACTCATTCATTCATTCACTGAACACCTGCTAAGCACCAGCCACCAGTGTAAGTGACGGGTGAGCAGGAGTCCTTGCTGTCATGGAGTTTATAGTCTAGTGCAGGAGAGACCCACGGACAACTTGAAAACACCAGGTGGTGAGAGGTGCTGCACAGAAAAGTAAAGCTGGGTAATGGGGAAAGAGTGGTGTGTGTGTGTGTGCATGTGTGTGTGTACAGGCAATTTCATACAGGGTGGTTGGAAAGCCCTCTCTGATAAGGTGATATATGAAGAGAGACCTGAAGGAAGAGAGTGAGTAAGCCATGCAGATCTCGTGGGGAAGGGCAGTACTTCCAGGAGGATAGATCAAGCAACGTAAAGGCCGCAAGTGGCTTGAAAAGACCATTGTGGCTTGAAAAGAGTAAGCAAGAGGGGGAAATAGCAAGAGATGAGAGAAGGAAGAATGAGGATAGAGTGTTCAGATAATTTAGTGTTCAGATAATTTGGACCACCTCAAGGACTTGACTTCTACTTACAGTGAGATAAACATTGAAGGGCTCTGTGCAGAGGAATCACGCATAACAGGATCTGTCTACCAGGATGAAAGGAGGAAGGCCTGTTAAGAGATTCTGTAGTAATCTAAGTAAGACTGATAGTGGCTTACACTAGGCTTGTGGAGGAGGAGGTGAGAACTGGCCAGATTCTGGTCATACTTGGAAGTAGAACTGAAAGGGGTTGGCTCACTGATGGATTAAATTGGGGTGTGAAAGAGAAGAACCAAGAATGTCCCCAAGCCTTTTGGCTTAAACAACTGGAAGGATACTGTCATTTAATAAGATGGGGAATACTGCAGAGAAGCATAATTTTTGCAGTGGGATAAAGATTTTAGTTTTGGTTATGCTAAGTTAGAGATATTTATTAGATATTCAAGAGGATATCAAATACATGAGTCGTGGCAAGGGTAGATATTTCAATTCACAAATTTTAAGTACAAAGACAATTTCCTTCCTTCCTTCCTTCCTTCTTTCCTTCCTTCCTTCCTTCCTTCCTTCCTTCCTTCCTTCCTTCCTTCCTTCCTCCTTTCCTCCCTTCCTCCCTTCCTCCCTTCTCTCTCTCTCTTTCTCACTCTGTCACCCAGGCTAAAGTGAAATGGTACAATAACAGCCTCACTGCAGTCTCAACCTCCAAAGCTCAACTGATCCTCCAGCCTCAGCTTCCTGAGTAGCTGGTACTACAGGCATGAGCCACTACGCCTGGATACTTTTTTTATTTTTATGTTTTTGTAAAGACAGGATCCCACTAATGTTACCCAGGCTGGTCTTGAACTTCTGGGCTCAAGTGATCCTCCTGTCTTAGCCTTCCAAAGTGCTGGGATGACAAGCATGACCCACAGTGCCAGGCCAGGAATTTTAAGTACACAGACAATATTTAAGGTCATGAGAGTGCATGTTGATAAAGCAAAGGACTGGGACACTCCATTATTGAGAGATCAGTGAAATGAGAAAAGTCAGCAGGAAGAATGAGAAATAGCAGCCAGTAAGGCAAGAGGCAAACCAAGAGAAGTGCTGTCCTGAAGGCCAATGAATGAAGTACTTAAAGAAAAAATGAGTAACATAGGTGTAAAATCACCGAGCATGGCAAAATGGAGGTCACTGTTGACCTTGTCAGAGGCAATTTCAGTGTTGTGCTAGGAGAGAAAACCTGAGTGAAGCGGCTCAAAAGAATAGGAAGAAAGAATGTGCAGGGGGTAGTATCATTACTCTTTCATGTTTTATTTATTTACTATACTGAAGAGCAGAAAAAGTGGGTGGTTGTAAAGCGGGGATTGGGTCAAGGGTGTATTTTATGATGGATCTGAATGCATCATGTTCACTAATTGCCAGAAATGATTTGGTAAAGAGAACAAACATTCAAGGTGCAGAAGACAGAGGGGACAATTGCAGGACAATGCCCTTGAGTCAGTGATAGGACTTGAATTCAGTGCACAAAGGGAAGGTTTCACTTTAGCTAGGAGGGTGGAAAGGTCATCCATAATATCCTGAGGGAAATAGATGGGTAAGTGGTAGGATAGATTCAGCATGTGTCTGTTATCTGCTACTGTTATAAGAGAAGGTTGTCAGCTGAGAGCCAGGAAGTTTGGAGGGTTTGAGGAGAGAGGAGGAAGTTTGAAAGAGTGGACCGGGAAAGTGGCATAAAGGATTTTTAGGGAAATGTAATATTGCAAAGTAACTAAGGGCCTGCCTAAGGTGTGGTCATAATTTTAAGTGGGATTAAACTGTTGTGATTTTACTCAGCATTGGAGTTTACCAGTTCAATATAATTGAAGGAGAGAGGGCAAGGCCATTGGAAGTATATGCAAATGAATGAAAATAATGATGAAAGGAGAGGTCTAGAACGTGGCCTGCAGATGGAATATGCTTTTATTCTGGTCCATTCTGAATAGGGAATTAAAAGGCAAAGAAAAAGAAAAATACCTTTGGCAAGGTCTTTCAGGACACCCTGAGCCCAGTGGATGCTTGACAGGGAAGGTCAAGCAGCATCATGATGGGTATTGAAGGAGCAAATCATCCTCTTTTGAGTTACTGACTTGAATTTTCATACCTATTCAGCTTATTTCTGTTGTAAGAATATTAAATGTCAACTATCTGCCAGGTATATCACACACATTATTTCTAATTCTAAGGACAACTCTGCAAGGCCTTAGATTCTTGTTATTCTCAATTTGCAGATGAGAAAACAGACTGATCCTAGTTGCTATGGCTAGTCAGAAATGGAGTGCAGATTCAAACCCGGGTCTATAGGTCTCAAATCTTATGCTTTCCTCCTTGTATCCTTTTGCCTCTTTTTTTGTTCATGCTTCTTTCACAATTCTCCTGTCTCTTAAATGAGGCACTTGTGTTCCATCTTATTTTCCCCTTTTCATCCTCCATTGATCTTTTTGCCATAATTAAAACCTGCTTATGCCCTAAACAACCCACATCTCTCACCACTGCCCAACAGAGACCCCACTAGGTCCCATCTTCAGAGGAGACAAGCAGATGTCAGCCTCTTGTTGTCCTCTTTTTCTCTAGTGCCATTCTCTAATCACCGATTGCCTGCCATCAGCTTTCTTTCATTTAGTCCATGAGAACAATGAACTATCAACAACAACAACAACAACAAAAAATCAAGAAAACAATCTCACTTACAGTAGCTACAAAAAATACTTAGGAATAAATTTAACCAAGGAGGTAAAAGACCTATGCACTGAAAAGTATAAACCACTGATGAATGAAACTGCAGATGACACAAATAAGTGGAAAGATATTCCCTGTTCATAGATCAGAATAATTAATATTGGTAAAATGCTCATACTACCCAAAGCAATCTACAGATTCAATGGAATCTCTATCAAAATTCCAATGACAGTCTTCACAAATATAGGAAAATCAATCCTAAAATTTATATAGAACCACAGAAGACCCCAAATAGTCAAAGCTATCTTGAGCAAAAAGAAGAAATCTGGGAGACATCACACTGCCTGATTTCAAACTGTATTAAAAAGCTATAGTAAGTAAAACAGCATGGTACTGGCATAAGAACAGATGCATAGACCAATGGAACAGAATAGAGAGCCCAGAAATAAATCCAACATTTACAGTCATTTGATTTTCAACAAACATGCCAGAAACACACAATGGGGAAAGGACAGTCTCTTCAATAAATGGTGTTGGAAAAACTGCATGTCCACATGCAGATGAATGAAATTAGATAGTTATCTCGCTTACAAAAAGCAATCTCACACACAAAAATCAATTCCAAATGGATTAAAGACTTAAACATAAGACATGAAACTGCAAAACTACTAGAAGAAAATATAGGGGCTAGCTCATGTGATGCTGCCTACAAAGAGAAAAGAAAAGAAAAGAAAAGAAACAAATTATAAGGGAAAAGCTCCATGAAATTCGTCTGGGCAATGATTGTGATCTCAAAAGCACTAGCAACAAAAGCAAAAAATAGACAAATGGGATTATATCAAACTAAAAAGCTTCTGCACAGCAGAGGAAATATTCAACAGAATGAAGAAACAATCATTTAAATGTGAGAAAATATTTGCAAACTATATATCTAAAAAGTGGTTAATATCCAAAATATAGAAGGAACTGATACAACTTAGAAAAAAAACCCAAACAGAAAACAACCCGCAAATAACCCAATTAAATAATGGGCAAAAGACCCAAATAAACATTTCTGAAAAGAAGACTGAGAAATAGTCAACACGTATATGAAAAAATGCTCAATATCACTAATCATAGGGGAAATGCAAATTACAAACACAATGAGATATCATCTCATACCTGTTAGGATGGTTACTATAAAAAAGATGAAAGGTTACAAATGTCAGCAAAGGTGGGGAGAAAAGGGAAACTCTTGCACATCATTGGTGGGAATGTCAATTAGTACAGCCATTATGGAAAAGAGTATGGCAGTTCCTCAAAAAATTAAAAACAGGCTGGGTGTGGTGGCTCACACCTGTAATCTCAGCACTTTGGGAGGCCAAGGTGGGCAGATCACCCGAGATCAGGAGTTTGAGACCAGCCTGGCCAGCATGGCAAAACCCCATCTCTACTAAAAATACAAAAATTAGATGGCTGTGGTGGCAGGCGCCTGTAATCCCAGGTACTCAGGAGGCTGAGGCAGGAGAATCACTTGAACCTGGGAGGTGGAGGTTGCAGTGAGCTGAGATCATGCCATTGAACTTCAGCCTGGGTGACAGAGCGAGACTGTGTCTCAAAATAAATAAATAAATAAATAATAAAATAAAAAAAAATATGATCCTACTTCTGGGTATATATCCAAAGGAAATGAAATCAGTATGTTAGAAAGAGATCTGGGCTGGGCGCTGTGGCTCACGCCTGTAATCCTAGCACTTTGGGAGGCCTAGGTGGGTGGATCAATTGATGTCAGGAGTTCGAGACCAGCCTGGCCAACATGGTGAAACCATGTCTCTACCAAAAATATAAAAATTAGCCGGGCATGGTGGCACGTGCCTGTAATCCCAGCTACTCGGGAGGCTGAGGCAGAAGAATTGCTTGAACCTGGGAGGCAGAGGTTGCAGTGAACCGAGATTGCACCACTGTACTCCAGCCTGGATGACAGAGGGAGACTCACTCAAAAAAAAAAAAAAAAAAAAAAAAGATCTGCACTCAGCTGTTCATTGCAACATTATTCACAAGAGCCAAGATATGGAATCAGCTTAAGAGTCTATCAATGGATGAATGGATAATGAACATGTGGTATATGTACACAGTGGAACACCCTTCCACCTTAGAAAAGAAGGAAATCCTGCCATTTGTAACAACACGAATGAACCTGGAGGACAGAGTGCTAGGTGAAAGAAGTCAGGTGCAGAAAGACAAATATAGCGTGATCTCATTTATATGTGGAAACCAAGAAAAAAAGACAAGCACACAGAGCACTGAGTAGAATAGTGTTTACCAGGGGACTGGTCGGGTGACTGGGGAGAGATCAGTCAAAGGATACAAAATGTCAGTTAGACAGGAGGAATGAGTTCAAGAGATCTATTGTACAACATGGTGACTATAGTTAATAACAATGTATTGTGTAATTGAAAACTGCTGAGGGTAGATTTTAAGTGTTTTCACCATAAAAAAGATAGCTAAGTGAGGTAATTCATATGTTAATTAGCATGATCAAGCCATTCCACAATGTACACATATCTTAAAACGTGTTCTATACCATAAGTTTATACACGTTTATTTGTCAATTAAAAAAATCACAAGGCACTCAATTCACCATTGCTGTTGTCTATTACTCCCAGACTTACACCTTCTTTCTTGGGCAATGCCAATACTTGGTGTGTGTATATACACAAAACGATATTCTTTGTGCTCTAACATCTTCTGACATGTAGTTTAGTCTCAAATTTCTCCAGTTGTTTCAATAGCAGTATTCTGCTGTTTGGTTTTTGTTTTCTATTTTAAATTCAGAATACTGTCACGGCTGTTTTGTCTCTGTAATCTTCCTTAGTTTAGAAAAAAAACCTTATCTGAGTTACCTTGTTCAGTTTTGTTATATCAGTATACTTTTCCTCTAGCATCAAGCTCTTGGAGTAAGGATCACGTCTTACGCACTATTCTATCCACCCCTTCTTCAAATGCCCAGCATGATCTTTTGCATAGGATGGAAATACCGAGTAATGGTTAAGGCCGTCAACTCTAAACGTAGAAAGCCATGTGTTCAAATTCTGGCTCCATGAACTTATCATCTAGGTGACTCTTCGCAGTCACTAAACTTTGTAGACTTAGCCTCCTCATCTATAAAACGGGGCAATAAAAGTAACTGCCTTATGCGGTTGCTGTGAGGATTAAATGAGACAATAGCATAGTGCCTAGCACAAAGAGGCAGTCAACAATGCTAGCTGCTAGCATTTATTCCAGTGGATACTAAATACACACCCATAGACATCACTTAGTCTACATCAGGAGTATTTCAGGGATAGAATGCTTTCATAGTAGACAGTGTGTCTGCCAGTGGGGGGAAGCAGAAGGATACATTGGAGAAGCGGCAGAGTGAGCTTTTAAAATGGGAAGAAGGTAAGTCAGTGAAAAGCAAATGGGCATGGAGTGCACATCTGGGATTTTAGTTCACTAACTCAATGTGTGACCTTGAGCAAATCACTTAATCTTTCTGGCATTTGGTGTTCTTCTGTACAGAGCTCTGCGGTTAAACTAGAACAACTCCAAGCTCCAACATGTTACAGTTCTGGATCCCAAGATGGAAGAGCACATCTTTTGGAGGCAAAGGGCAAATATCATAGTTCAGGTGGAAATTCTTTTGCAGATATGGAAATGAAGCTTAAAGAGGTCAGCCAACATGAGCAAGGTCATTCAGCAACTAAGCAGCAGGATCAGGAACCAAACCTAAGACCATGTGACTCTAAAACTTCTTTTCTTAACCACCATGTCACGCTGTAAAATGGGTGAGGGTTCTGAGGACCCTAGGCTCACAGGATATTCATTTAGAATTCTGGATGAACAGCTTTTGTTTTCCGTCATTACTCCTATTTTCATATGCCATGTTTGTTTTATTATGTACCCTGATCTCAAAACTCCACACATATTTTGGGAAGAAGGAGAAAAAAATTCCCCAAGTATGAAATAAGCTGCAAAATAATTTACTTAATGTCAGAAAGTTGGTGGCAAGATGAGAATTCAAGCCAAAATATGCATTTTTCTATGAAGTTTTCTCTCAAATGTTTTTGGGTCTGACATCATTGATTCTGAGAAATTAACAAGCATAATTAAGAAACCAATGAGTAATTAAAATTACATTGGTTGAGCTTGAATATAGATTTTGGATATGATATATTGCTTACAATTAGATGACCATATAATAATTTATCATCCAAAGTGAAGTACTTTTATTAAATAACAGGAGTTTTTGTTAATAATTACATCAAGAAAACAGGTATAAACTCAGTTTTTGCTAGGAAAACTGAGGTGTCTGATTACCCTACCATAACACTGTACATGACGTTACTTTTAAACACCATATCACTCAAAAGATGCAATATTCAGTAAGAGTGCTTTGTCATTCATCTATATATAAAGTGAAATATCTTAAGAAATGAAATTGTGAGTATAAAACTGCAAATGCTGTACTTTAAAGTTTAGCTTTTTACCTTTCATTAGCCTTAATACATTGATTCTGGAGTTCTTGCTGTGGTCTTCGTTCTCTTAAACTAGGGCTATGTTTCTTTGGTCCAGAACGACTGGGCAAAAATTCCTTATAATAGAAATCTTCCAAATCTAATAATTTTCCCTGACTGTAAATGAACACATAAACACACCATTGCATCAATCGAATTTTCTACTCAAACTTATAAGATACTTGTTTTTTTCTTTTATTTACTATAATTTAGGAGTAACATACATATGTCAGTAGAAATGCAAGGTCTTGAAATGTGGGAAAACAGTATATCCCATAAGTAAAAAAAAAAACTTTCATATCTTACCTGAATAGAACATTAGCTGTGGGAGCACATTTTCTGGTTCTATTGCACTGAACTTGGCACCAAACTAGTGGTTACTACAATAGCCAGTGATTGCAGTGTTTCAGTTTGGCCAGTCTAGATCAGCGGTCACTACTGTCCTTTAGGCCATTATCAGAAAAGCTCACCTTTGTGTACTAACACTCAGCATTTTCAAATTTTATCAGCCCTCAGTACATTGATACACATATGATCTTAACTTACCTCCTTCATGAGTAACATTCTGTCCTCTCTCTATTCTTTGTTCTTTAGTGGATTAATTTCTGTGCTAGATTTTAACACCCACACATGACATACACGTAAGTGTGCATCCTTGCCCGTGTTAATTCTTGGTTCTACTCAGGGCACAGTCCGGTTCCTATGGTGCTCAGTATCTGTAGTCTGATGGGACTTCCTAAGAGGTAAACAAGTAGGACTGGAAAACCTCCAGGTGCTACAGTGCTTCCAGGAAAACACACTTTTCAAGTTACAGATACTAATTGAAAAAGGACTTTCAGGATGTCACTGATTCAGAAATGAAGAACTGTGTTCACTCACGCTGAATAGAAACGCTCTTGTTTGTTCTTGGCACTCACTGTCTGGAAATTGGTTGATGTGAACACTGATTAAATCAGTGATATAGTATTAAAAGAGTAAAATATCAGTGGGAAATATAAGAAAAGGAGAATAATGTGAATTTAAGTGTGCTATACTTGCAGGTAACATGAACCTTATCTTCTTAACAAATCCATAAAATTTACAAGCAGCAAGATTTAGCATGTGTAGAAGGAGAAAAAGCAAAAAGGAGTTTGGGGAAAGAAAATTCATGAATACAGGCATGTTCAAATTGCCCAACCAAAACCATTCCATGGAACAAGAAAAGCAAATTATTGGGAGGGTACAATTCTTTGAAAACATATTTAAGTTCTTAGTGCTATGCTGGCTCAACAGATTTCCAATAGGCAGGATCTTATATATAAATCACATATTTGTAACGTAAATGTATTGAGTGCACATTACTTTCCAAATCTATCCATATAAAATAGGTGATTTTTTTTTTTTAATTTTTTTTAATTTTTTAGACAGAGTCTCCCTCAGTCGCCCGGGCTGGAGTGCAGTGGCGCGATCTCGGCTCACTGCAAGCTCCGCCTCCCAGGTTCACGCCATTCTCCTGCCTCAGCCTCCAGAGTAGCTGGGACTACGGGTGCCCGCCACTACGTCTGGCAATTTTTTTTTTTTTTTTGTATTTTTAGTAGAGACGGGTTTCACTGTGTTGGCCAGGATGGTCTCGATCTCCTGACCTCGTGATCCGCCCGTCTCGACCTCCCAAAGTGCTGGAATTACAGGCGTGAGCCACCTCGCCCGGCCTAAATTAGGTGATTTTAAATTATAATTTGGACACATGGATTTTTGTTTGAATAAGATGACTGACTGAAATCGAGAAATAATAATTACCTGTCTTTCCTTGGTCTTCGTTTGTCTTCTTGGATTGACTTCTAAAGGAAAGAAGAATTCAAAAGACCTATATAATAGTATGATCTTAATATAATTGATATATTACTATAATCTTAATATGTAAATACATTTACTTTTAAAAGATTGTTAGAAATAAGCAAGTAGATACAATATTTTAAAAATTTAAAGAAATATAATTACTCAAGTTTTATTAATTATATATTTCTGGTTATTTTTTACCACTCCTAAACTGAAAGGAATCTTTGCATTCCATATGAAAAATGTATTTCCCACACAGTGATCAATATAGACAAGGTTACATAAGATCTATTTACTACAAACGGGAGCAACTGTAAAATTTCTGGGAAGCCCATTTCTCTACTACAAATGCAGTTGCGATGGAAGCAGGTTAATTAAGCTGCTTTGAATGTCTTGCTTCTTTGTCTGCAGGTAAAACAGACGGGTGAATATGGAGGGCAGGTGCAACAGTCCGCAAAAAGAATGGAATTGTGACTTCATAAACCTATAGGACCCCATTTATGACATAAACGTAGCAGCATAGATGATATATGTTTTCATTTGTACAATGTTTTCATAGTTGAGAACTTTATGTATCAAGGTCAGAACAAATTAAGATATGCAAGTATGGAAATAATTAGATATATTTTAACTGATACTTCAATTTGAACATTAACAAAATGGTCCTTTGTATATAAGTTTCACGTTATATACAAACCAGTACTATCTTTTGCACTGTAGCATTAGTAATGCTTTTTTATGTGTGTGCTACTTCAATATATTTGAGCTCATATATTTACATGTTGCCACAGCATATTTGTCTTTTAGGCTGAGAAAGCAGACACCATACTCACCTTGAACAAACTGAAGATATTATAATTGTGGAAACCCTATAGCAGGTATCAAGTTGGCTGGTACCACAAAAGTGTTGTATAACAAAAATGGCAATTAATAATGGTTTATAAATACTGAGAGTTTCCTCCAGTATTTTTAGAGACATAGTAAGTCCTGTTTATTTTCAGGATTTATCATTTGTTGTACTCTAAAATAGTAGATGAGTGAAACAGTTCATGGTTTCGTCTATTATTGGTTGGCATTTTAACAGGTGGATGAGGTAGAAGTGAGTGCTTCCTTGCATCAAGTCTGGGAGGAGACCATTCAGGAAATAATGTAAGGGCAGGATATCAATTACATTCCTGTTCTCCCGTTTCCTATTACTTCACATTCTTGATCCAATGCCCTAGGCTAAGAGGTGCTTACAAATAATTACATTGCCCGCATAGGAACAGAGGCCACTAGCAGTTCAGTTAATGATCTCTGGGACTGGGGTGGTGTTTGTTGTGGTGGTTGTTGTTTTAACATGACTTCGGTAGTAGTTTCCTACAGAGGTCCTGCCTCCTTCATCCATTCCCTGAAAAAAAGCCCCTTTGTTCTAAGTAACAATTATCTATAGTTCAAAGTTTGTTTAAGTGATGGCAGTACGCTGAATGACAGGGATGCCCTTTATACAACCAAGAATCAAATAATGTTCTGCCCTTGAATTCTCAGGCTGGTGAGGATCCTATTTATACTAGATCAGCACTTCCCTCTGAGATATCGTGTATATAAGTTGGTTCTCAGTTACAGGAATTCCTAGAAGAGGACATATTGTCCAGACTTCTTTCACTCTTGCCTGTGTTAGAATATTCTTTTTTTTTTTTTTTTTTTTTGAGACAGGATCTCGCTCTGTGACCCAGGCTGGAGTGCAGCAGTGCAATCTCAGCTCACTGCAACTTCTGCCTCCTGGGCTTAAGTGATCCTCCCACCTTAACCATCCTTATAGCTGGGACTATAGTCATGACCCATCACGCCCGGGTAATTTTTGTATTTTTTGTGGTGACAGGGTTTCACTATGTTCCCTAGGCTGGTCTCAAACTCCTAAGCTCAAATGATCCACCCACCTCGGCCTCTGCAAGTGCTGGGATTACAAGTGTGAGCCACTACATGTGGCCTTGTGTTAGAATATTCTCATGAAATGTGATTCAATAATATATTTTTCCAAAAATTATTTAAGATGGGTCATAATAGAATTGTTATACAATCAAAGTAATAAAGTAGAAATTGTAAATGAGAAGTAAAGGAGGCAAAGGAAGTAAGTGCGTTAAGATGGAGGCTTACATTTGTCTCTTAGTTTTTCTAACAGCTGGGGCTAAAAGGGGAGCGTGATGCATTAACCCGTACCTTTTGTCATGAAAAGGGAAGCATACCACTCCTCAAAGGTGAGGATTTTATAAGAAATTTATTACACGGACTTTATAGCAGGGACTTTTTTGCTCAGATGTACAGTGTTTTCAATTATAGTTTTGAAATTACAAATTAAAAACTTGAAATTTGAAATGAAAATAAAGAAGCAAATGTCCCATGGCAGTTTCTTATAGAACCAGTGTAGAGAAAAGAAAGAAAGAGGAGACAAACATGACTCACGTAGATTTTCTGGCTTGGGTGTTTCTTGAGGAGGCCTTTAAAAGAGTAGTGTCTTAGCTCTGAAGACTTTGAAGAACCTATTCCTTAATCAGGCACATTGCACTCCCCCTCCAGCCCCACCCGACATAAACATGTTTTATGACAAAACGTTAAAATTCATATCCATTATATCATGGTGAGCACAATCTTACTTTCCTTTTGGTAATACACTACCAATTTCTTTATTAAGATGGATGAAGAAGGAGCTAAAACGTTGAAGTCAGGAAGAAAAAGACTTTGGAGTGGCCAAACTAGCTACTGCTGTAGTTCAGGGAAAGTACTGGAAAGAATAATAAAATTGGAAGGGATCTCTGATAAGATTGTGTTCGATTACTCGTTTTTTTGAGGAACCTTGGCCCTGAGTCATTTTTGCTGAAGCTGCACAGCTTTGAGTGTTAGCCCAGGCAGTACAACAGCCCATGCGCACTCTACTAATGCTCTCCACCACAGGCACACATCTGCGGCTTGGCTCACTCTTATTTTGGACACAGCAGCAGCATTTCCTGGACATAAGAGATAAAGAGCATCAAGTCATAGGGAAGAGGCAATACTGATGTTAAGGCCGCCAGAATCACCATTGTAAGAAGTGACATCCAAGGAGAAAAAAAAAACAAAAAACTATAAAAATAGCCAAACAACTGAAAGCAGAGATGTTCGTGTTGGGCAAATGTAAAGGAAATAATTTTCTACAACTCAACAGCCCCTGAGAGTACCGTACTACAGGGGTCTATTATTTAACAGTCTTCTAGTTATGATGTTAGCTGCACAGTGTTCTCAGGACAATGGCTGTAACAGTGAGCAAAGGCCTCCATAGAGCTTCTAGTTTAGAGGGGGGTTACACAGGAGGTAAGTAGATAAATAAATATTTATAAATGCAATTAAGAGGCCTGGGTGTGGTGGCTCACGCCTGTAATTCCAGCACTTTGGGAGGCCGAGGCGGGCAGATCACCTGAGGTCAGGAGGTCGAGACCAGCCTGGCCAACATGGTGAAATCCCGGCTTTACTAAAAACACAAAAAACTTAGGGGGGCAAGGCAGTGGGTGCCTGTAATCCCAGCTACTTGGGAGGCTAAGGCAGGAGAATCGCTTGAACCCGGGAGGTGGAGGTTGCAGTGAGCTGAGATCAGGCTACTGCATTCCAGCCTGGGCAACAAACAACAACAACAAAAAAATGCAAAACTCACTGGAGAAAAATGAAGCAGGCCAGTGATAGATAGAGAGATTGGGTGCTGCCTTAGCCACGGCAGTCAGGGATCCTCTCTGGGAAGTATAGATCCAAATGAAACCAAACCAATAGCCCCATAGACTGTTCTTTTTGATAAACATAGAAACTAACCCTTCTGGTCTTAAAGCTGGAAACTTATTTGTTTCATCTGAGTTGCTTCCTCAGGAAATAACCTTTAGGCCCCTCAAAAAAAGAACTGAAACTCACCACAACAGTGCACTCCTTCACCATGATTGCTTCCTTGCCCCTCCCCAGTTCTTGTTTTCTTAAACGTTGTTACATTTCCTCTCTGCTATATAAATCCCTGGCGTTAGTCATTAAGGGAGATGGATTTGAGACAGAGCTCAGGGCTCTTGGGCTGCAGCACCTGATTAAGGCCTTCTTCTTTGGCAATACTCGGTTCAGTGGTTGGCTTTCTGTGCCGCGTGCAGCCGGACCTCAGCCAAACCCCTGGTGTTTCAGTAACATGAATCGAGTACAAACATTTTGAATAGTGCTACAATAAAAGTTCACAATAATGTATTGTATATTTCAAAATAACTAAAACAGTGGAATTGGGATGTTCCTAACACAAAGAAATAAATGCTTGAGATGATGGATACTCCAGTTACCCTGATTTGATCATTACACATTGTATGCTTGTATTGAAATACCACATGTATTCCATAAACATGTACAACTAGTATGTATCCATAAAAATGAAAAATCAAACATTAAAAAAGTAAAAAAAATTTTCATTCACTGAAGTGACCCTGGGTCATCAAGAAAGGGTTTAAAATAGACAGTATATCTTAGAAAGACTTTCATGAAAACCATTTAAAGTTACAGAAAGTATTTGGTGGTTAAAGGGAGTGGGACCTCATTACAGCCACACTTTTCACTATGTGTAATGCCTCAAATCCTGGGAAGGGCCAGATAAATAGGAACACATGGTATCTTTTCACTTATAATAATATACTCCTTTTCTGTTTTATTTTTCATTGAAGCCATAGATTTCAAAGTCAGAGTTATAAAAAAGGATCCTATTCCCTAATAACTTAGGATGTATGGAAATATAGTTACTTAAAAATAACAGTGCGATGACAAAGTAAGCTTCTTGGGGATGGAACTCATTTATGAGGCTCAGAATTTGCTCCACAGTTCTCACTGGTTGTTAGTAATAAATGTTTCACTTCTGTTAAGGTCTTTTACAATTTCTCATACTGGGAACAGTATCTGCTGTTGAAGCCATCACAATCACTTGTCATTTCAGTTGCACTTAATAAAGACCACTGAGTATCATTTACTACATAAACTCAGGGTTAATAGGGAATGTTTGGTAATTTCTTTTTTTTTTTTTTTTTGAGACGGAGTCTCGCTCTGTCGCCCAGGCTGGAGTGCAGTGGCGCGATCTCGGCTCACTGCAAGCTCCACCTCCCGGGTGCCCGCCATTCTCCTGCCTCAGCCTCCCGAGTAGCTGGGACTACAGGCGCCCGCCACCGCGCCCGGCTATTTTTTTGTATTTTTATTTAGTAGAGACGGGGTTTCACCATGGTCTTGATCTCCTGACCTTGTGATCTGTCCGCCTTGGCCTCCCAAAGTGCTGGGATTACAGGCGTGAGCCACCGCACCCGGCCATGTTTGGTAATTTCTAATCTTGTTTCTGCTGTTCTATTTAACTGTATAAACAAATGTCAGAGTATTTGCTGCTTTTTAAATTATTTGAGCAGCACAGAAAAAAATCAATTTCATTTCTTAATTGGTTTCCTATAAAGTGACTGTCAAAGGCAGGTATCTGGAATTTTAGATTTTTCTCAATTTACTCCTATTTGCTTTTCATTCCTTTATTTCATTGCTTTCATTTGTACAACACATATTTATTGCATGCCTGCTATGTGTCAGGTTGAATGCAATAGGCAAACTCCTTGACCTTGTGGAAGCCACACCAATCCCTCTTTAGCATGATAAAGTGTCATAAAAGGGAAGTATGGGCTTCTTAGGGAGGATATAGGAAGAGCTCTCTTGGGATTTGGGAGTGACAAGAAGGTTTCCTGAAGAAAAAGACATCTAGGCTGAGGGTGTTTTGATCGTGAAAGATGAGAAGAGAAAGAGGATGTGTGTTTTAGGCTGAGAAAAGGGCATGTCCAAGGACAAATGTTTGTGGACAATTTGAAGAGGAAAGTGCAGGTTACTGGGGAGGAAGGGCTGAAGTGGAGAGTTTGGAGGGGTGAATGAATGAATATCAAGCACAGAGGCTGGACAGGGTGAGCAGGGCCCAGATTTTGACAGGCCTTCATATCTTAGGACAGTGGGAAGTAACAGAAAAGTTCCATCAATGGGAGGATAGTATAATTAGATATTAATTTTAGAAATACAACTCTGGCTACAGTGTGGAAAATATATTAATTAGAAGGGGAAAAACGAGACCAAGGGACCAGTAAGAGGAGTGACTCAGAAATACTGACAAGACGTGCTGGCCTGGAAGAGGGTATTAGCACAGAGCATGGAGAGAAATAGAAACTCGAGATATTTGGATTTAGATTTTTGAATATGGAAGA
The DNA here is from genome assembly GCF_001698545.2 of Rhinopithecus bieti. Classification (NCBI taxonomy): domain Eukaryota; kingdom Metazoa; phylum Chordata; class Mammalia; order Primates; family Cercopithecidae; genus Rhinopithecus; species Rhinopithecus bieti. The sequence continues at coordinate 2,418,637 of NW_016804965.1, forward strand.
TAAGAACAAGGGAGAAGTCAAGGTAATAGTCAGATTACTGGCTTGTAAAATTAGTTGACTATTCATAAAAGACCACAGATTCTATTTATAGGAAATGTCCAGAATAGGCAAATCTACAGAAACAGAAAACTAGATTGGTGATTGCCTAGGGCTTAGGGCAGAGGGGTGGGTGTGGGAAGTGACTTCTAATGGGGCTCTTTTTAAGGTGATGAAAATGTTGTAAAATTGATTGTGATTAAATTATTGTACTAAAAACCATTTAATGTATATTAAGGTGGGTGAATTGTATGGCATGCGATTTATATCTCAACAAAGCTGTGAGTGTGTGCGCCCATGTATGGATGTGTATGTGTGTGTATATATCTCTATATATGTATACATGGATGCCTGTACGTCTCCATGTAGAATATGCAAAACAAACATTAGGTAGTTTGATATTTGAGGCTGGAGCTACAGAGAGATCTAAGCCAGTGATAAAGATTCAGAAATCAGCAGTCACTGAGGTCGTAGTAGCTAATGAGATTGTCTAAAGGAAATGAGAGGGGAAGAGAATGGGTTTCCACAGGCAACCCTCTGTGGAAACTGAAAATAAATCACTAGAGAGAAGGGAAAGAACTAGAGAAGACTGGCTAACTTGGAGGTCAAATGTGAGCTTCATTTTCTGTCTGCGAGGTGGGAGACTTATTTCCAACTGATTCTCTGGGTTTTGACACATCCTCTGGGTTCTCCAGGGCATAGGGGAGTGCTGCTTTCTCACTGTGGCAGTGGAGAGCGGAAGAGTGAATAAATATTGCAAATGGAGGGACCAGCCAGTGGGTGCAAAGGCCTCAGGAGCATGAGAGAATGCAGCTCACCAGCAGAGTTTCAAGCAGTTCACTGTGGCTCAAGGACAAGAAGAGGGCAAGAAAAGAGGCTGAAGAGCAGTCGTGGGTCCCAGGAAGAAGGCCTTGGAAGGAATTAGGACCTCATCCTGAAGGAGTTGCTGAGCCATTAAAGGAACAATTAAGGGAGGCGCATGCTCAGAGGTATGGTTTTGAGACATTTTCAGGTGCAGGCTGGAGAGGATGCAGTTAGACAGTTATGTGGCACCTGAAATATACCAGAGTGGGAAATGATGATAGTCTGAAATATGGAAATTGCTGTGAGGTTAGGGGGGAAATGAGTTGGAATAAGTTTTGCAGGTAGAAGTCACAGTTTAGAGCCACTGATGGATCACAGGTATGAGAGAGAGGACAAAAGCCAGAATGACTCCCAGGTTCTTGGTTTAGGAGACCATATGGATGACAGTGGCATTCATGGAGAACAGGAACATGAGAAGAAGGTCAGGCTATCAGGGGCAATGCCAATGAGTCCTCATGCTGTTAGTGAGCAGGAGCTGTGGGGTCAGAAGACCTCAATAAAATGAATGGCCTGGCAGCTAAGGCATGCTTATCTGTGTCTTGGAATCCTGATCTGAGAGATATGGATAATACATTCAGGGCTATTTCCAGGATTAGCTATCACAGTGGATGTGAACAAGCCTTATTCTAGGCCTGGAATTTGAAAGATGCTTAATAAATGCCTGTTTCTCCCCTTTTGTCTTAATAAATGCCTGTTTCTCCCCTTCTTAATAAATGCCTGTTTCTCCCCTTCTTGTCACCCAGGCTGGAGTACAGTGGTGCAGTCTCAGCTCATTGCAACCTCTGCCTCCCAGGTTGAAGCGATTCTCCTGCCTCAGCCTCGTTTTCTTCTAGTTTCACCATAACCCACCCATTTACACCAGGGCCCCTCTTTAGAGAGCTCCTGCTATGATGGGTTTCTCTTTCTGAGTTGATATTTTCATGTCAGTTCATGTTAATGGACTAGCAGAGAAAGTTTCAAGGAGGACGTGGTAGGTACTACTATGGGAGAGGCTTGAATGTGAGGAAGAAGGGCTGGAGGAGATCATAGTGCCCAGATCCCCAGCCAGGGAGGGGACTGAAGAGGAGACCAAGGCCTCTCTTTCCTGCCAGGCCTTCCTTTGTGCCTGGCCTCATCTAGCCACAGTTTTCACACTGGCCATTAGTAGATGTGATGGCTCCCATCTGATAGTAAGAGTGAGCCACTTACATGTAGTAGATAATAGTATGTAGAGTCTTCAGGGTTATTTAATGTTTTGGGTTTCCGGGGTCGTCTTGGGGTCTCAATATTTTGGCTCCTCTCCTTTAGAGATACCTATAAGAAAGGTGATCATAAACAAGTATTCAATTACAAAGACTATTATCAAGTGATGTTTTCCTTTTGGGATAAATAAGAAATTATATACCTATGACTGAGGCTAAGGCTGGAGAAAAGGAAATACTTTTGCTGCACAACCAACCCTTATCCTACTCCTTACCATGTGCTTTCCTCTAGTTGTCTGGTAGTCTAGGACTTTGAGAGCCCAGGGGAAGAAAACAAGAGGAAGAAAAGAAAACAATGCAGCTGGGTGCAGTGGCTCACGCCTGTATCCCAGCACTTGGGAGGCCGAGGCGGGCAGATCACTTGAGGTCAGGAGTTCAAGACCAACCTGGCCAACATGATGAAACCCCATCTCTACTAAAATACAAAAAAATTAATCGGGCATGGTGGCGGGCACCTGTAATCCCAGCTACTTGGGAGGCTGAGGCAGGAGAATCACTTGAACCTGGGAGGCAGAGGTTGCAATGAGCTGAGACTGCACCACTGCACTCCAGCCTGGGTGACAAGAACAAAACTCTGTCAAAAAAAAAAAAAAAAAAAGAGAGAGAGAGAGAGAGAAAGACGAAAGAAAGAAAGAGAAAGAAGAAAGAAAAGAAAAAGAAAGGAAGGAAAAGAATAGTTTGGTCATGTGGAATTGAGTAGAGCAGTTCAGAGGATGGATGACGTCAGGGGTCAAAGCTGCCAGAAAAACAATTTAGAAAGCAATGTTATGCTCACATCACAGAACCTCTTCTGTCCCTTCTCTCCCTCGTGTGTTAGCCTCGCGTGGTGACCCATCTACCTAAGCACTGCGTGATCTGCATTTTTAAGGACCGCCTCATATGTTATGGCTCCAAATGAAGAGACTGCTCATTTGCAAAGCTGACTCTTTCTCAAAAGCCTAATCTGTTCTTTTTCCAAAATTTAGAACCTCAAACCTGTAGCATTTTTAGATTTGACATTAAAAGAGTGACCAAGAAAGAATAAATTTTGTCATCTTTTCCTACTCTTTCTGTTAATATAGCCAAGATCTCAAACCTGGAACAACACTGTCAGAGCTTCTGGTGATCTGTACACTTGGATGTTCATGTTCATTATAAGTAGCTTTATATTTACAGAGCTAATAGACCTCACTAAATATTTCTATTTTTTTCATGATTCTTGACAACTCCATCCACAGGCTCTGTTTGTGCAAGAATGTCTGCTCGACAGATAGATCAGGATAGAAGTGTGAGTTGGGTATGGTACTTATTGGAAAGCTTCATTCAATACACCTGAGCATATATTTCTAGGTAGGACTTTAAAAGCAGTAATAGCTCATTCTTGCATACAGTAAAGGGGCAGTGATGATTCCTAATCCCCAGATGTTGAAATACACAGAGAAACAGAGCTGTCCCAAACTATACTAATCAAATAGAAGAATATTTATATTTATTATATGTAAACAACTGTGACTGGCAAGTATAAATCAGCTTCAACCAATGGTGAAAGACTCATAGATGTCTAACTTTCTAGTTCCCTGACCAGCCCACTAGGTGAAGATACTGATTACAGCAGCATTTATATTCTGACATTATGCAGCTCATTCATTCCAAAAGGTATGGGAAATTTCTGGGTGACAAAGGGGATCAGCTAATCGGGGGTACTTCATAGAGGTGTAGTGCATGGAACAACGCTCTTCATTGAAACCTCAGCAATCACACATTGCTGTCCTTTTATGAATAAAACAAAAAGAGATATTTGTCAATGAGATCATGTTATTACCGATTAGTAATAGACAAAGCATTTGTCCGACCCATCCCTAGAGGTTCATCTCCCATTCTGTCTCTCCCTTCCTCAAGGAATAGACGGAGGAGGTGGAGGGAGTCCAAATATCTGAGTCATTTCTGGATCCATCTTAGACTGTCACAGGCACGAGGAAAGATGGTAAGGCCTGAATTCTTGCCACCACCATAAATAGTGGTCTTTTATTTTTTCCTTCTCATTATCCTCTCCCCCAGTGCTGATTATTAAATAGATTCTATTGGCTCTTGCAAAGTTTTATCATTTCAAAATGCGTTTGTCATATCCATTTATATTACTCATTTGAATCTGAATAACAAGATACATAAAATATGGTATAAGTTATTAGATATTCTTAATATTTTAGAAACATGAATGTGGTGTGTGACTAAAATTTAACTTGGCTTTAATATTATTTAAAATCTGAATTGAAATATCAGAACATTACTATCATAATACAAATTAATTAAAATGAAGATGGCCAAGAAGCTGAATAATTGCCAAGAGAGTGAAAACAAAAAAAAGGTTCTGGGAATAAAGGCATTATTGATCTTGTGTTCATTTTATCATCAAATGTTCCCCCATTCAATCTGATTTCTCTATTGAAAATGCTTTCTATTAGGTTGTTGCAAAGGGAATTGCGGTTTTTGCCATTAAAAGTAATGGCAAATTAAAAGTAATGGCAAAACCCGCAATTCCCTTTGCAACAACCTAATAGATGGTGAAGGGTCCTTTTCACCAACAAATCCAAAGGTCCTTTATCTGTCCCTGTTGTCTCTGACCCTTCTTCATTAAGCATTATTAAACACCCCTCGTCTTCATGACTCAGGATAAAGTTTCTGAAGGCAGATGCCTTATCTTATTTTTCTTTGTATTCCCAGTACTTATAAAAAATACTTGACAAGTGCTTAATATAAGTTTGCTAGATGACTAAGTGATCTTCCCCTTGCCTCGTGGATTGAATCATCCTTTCCTCAGGTCCTGGCAATTTCCGGTGTTCCTAATGCACACCTCAGGTCTGGCCCTCCCATCCCACAGGAGCTCTTGCCCTAATTTCTTACTCCTTACTGAATACTTCTCTCTCAGACTCAAATGAACCTACAGTCATCATTCTTCTCCCTCTAAGATTCTATACACTACAACCTCAATGGCAGCATTATTCCTGCTTCCCAGGTTGAAAACACTGATATCACCTTTGCCTTGTGTCTCTTCTTCATCTCCTACAGACAAGCAATCGTTAATTTCTGTCCATTGTTTTGACACATCCTTTGAAATATCTAATATTCATCCACCACTTAGTTTCATTTGCCATTGCAATCACTCTGGATGAAACGACTCATTTAATAACTGTGGTAGAGTCTTAATATGGTTTCTGTGCTTTATCTCACAAATGAAAACCATATTTTCCTTTCTTTTTCTTTTTTCTTTTTTTTTTGAGATGGAGTCTTGCTCTGTCTCCCAGGCTGGAGTGCAATGGCGCAATCTTGGCTCACTGCAACCTCTGCCTCCCTGGTTCAAGCGATTCTCCTGCCTCAGCCTCCTGAGGAGCTGGGATTACAGGTGCTTGCCACCGCGCCCAGCTAATTTTTGTATTTTTAATAGGGACAGGGTTTCGGCATGTTGGCCAGCCTGGTCTCGAACTCCTGACCTCAGATGATCTGCTCGCCTCGGCCTCCCAGTGTTGGGATTACAGGCGTGAGCCACCACACCTGGCCCAGATTTTCATTTCTTAAATACTACTTTAATTGTGAAATTTCAAGTTTCAAAAATTTATGATGATGCCTCTTTTTCCCTTCTTCATCAAGTTTAAACTTCTGACTCCAGGTTATTTACAATCTTAGCAATTTCAATTTTATCTCCCATTTCCCCCCAAATGAACTTTCTCCTCTTGTCAGTCCAGTTATCTCACTGAAACCCTGATAGACAATGTTTATAGCTGTAACTTTGCTTTTTCTCACCTTCTCATAGAAAAGCTTTTCATAGACTTACTGAAATCTTAAGCTTGTTCAATGTCCACCTTCAATCCTATCTCTTTAATGAAGTTTTCACTGACTCCCCAGTGATCTCTCTCTCATTGAGCATAAATGGTACTTGCTAGACGCACAAGCCATTTTAAACCTGTTACAGGCTGAACTGTGTCACCTCAAAATTTACATGTTGAAATCTTAACCTCCAATACCTCAGAATGTGACTGTGTTTGGGGATAGGGTCTTTAGCAAGGTAAATAAGTTAAAATGATGTCATTAAAGTGGGTCCCAATCTAATGTGACTGCTGTCCTTAAAAGAACAGGAGATTAAGACAGACACACACAAATAGAAGACCATGAGAAGATGACCATCTAAAGGCAAGGAAAAAGGCCTCAGAGGAAAACAACCTTGTTGACACCTTGATCTTGAACTTCTAGCCTCCAGAACTGTGGGAAAGTAAGTTTCTGTTGTTTAAGTCACTCAGTCTATGGTACTTTGTTATGGCAGCCCTGAAAAACTAATATAGAACCTAATCCCGTATGTCTTGCCGCTTACTATTTTTTGCTGTGATTTTTTTTTTTTTTTTTAATAGTGGAACTAGAAGTCTCTAGATGGTGGGGATCATGACTTAGGTTTTGATGTCCTTGTGCCATTTCATTGGTGATCTACATGTGGTAGTGTTTGAAGATGCAAAGATTGTGATTTCATTTCAGCTTGGAGATGTAGTGCTAAGTGAATAGTAAATATTAATATACTTCTGTGAACTGGATCACCATTCTCATCACATATAAAAATAAATTTCTGATGCTTTAAAGATTAATATAAATAAAAGAAATAATAAAGCTCTTGGAAGAAAATCAGGGATAATTCATGAGCAATCTAGGGGCATGAATGTTTTAATCAAAATTCAGAAATCATAAAAATATAGACATATTTGCCTATTAAATATAGGCAAAAACTTTTATGTGGCAACAAAGTCAAAAGACACATGATAGACTTGGAAGGCTATATTTGCAACACAGATATAAAGGGTTCATATTTTTAATATGCAAAGAGTGCTAACAAATGGCTACCAAAAATATAGACCAACAGAAAAGTGAGCAAAATATTTAAGTAGAAAATTCAAGATGCGCAAATCCAAAAAGCAAATAAGCATGGGAAGGCACCTGAATTTACTAGCAGATAAGAGAATATAAATTAAAATTAGATACGATTTTACTCCAGACACATTAGCAAAGATTAAAAAGAAGGATATCACTGATGGACAGGAGGTCAGGACAAGTGTATGCTCCCAAATTGTTGAAGGACATGTCAATTTCTAGAGCCTTTTAGGAAAGCAATCTATTAAAACCAAAAACATCTTGCAACTCAATAACTTCATCACTGGGGATTTATCCCAGTGTACAGGTACATTTTCAAAGATATTTACTGCAACATTTTTCATCGTAGCAAAAAATGGAAACAAAGAGAATATCTAACAATAGGGAAAAGGTTATATAATTATTGTGATTCACAAATACAGGATTATGCAGCCATTAAAAAGAATAAATTACAGCTATACTAGTTGATGTGCAGGGATTTCTGCAAAGGTATTGAGAAAAGCAAGTTGCTTAAGTGTTTATATTATGATCATACTATGATCCTATTTATATAAAACGATGAAAATCTCTGTTATGTACATATACCTACATGTATGCACATCTGCAAAAAATATGAAAAAATGCATGTTCTATAATAAGAGTTCCCTTGGTTGGGGGTGAGTAATGTGGGTTGAGAAGGGGAACACAGGGGAGGAAACAGGAAAAAAAAAAGAGAAAAAGAAAACAAAACACTACATTAAATAATAATCCTGGAATGCGCCGCATGCAGTGGCTCACACCTGTAATCCCAGCACTCTGAGAGGCCAAGGCGGGTGGATTACCTGAGGTCAGGAGTTCGAGACCAGCCTGGCCAACATGGTGAAAAAACTCCATCTCTACTAAAAATACAAAAATTACCGGGCATGGTGGCACATGCCTGTAATCCCAGCTACCAGGGAGGCTGAGGCAGGAGGATCACTTGAACTCAGGGGGCAGAGGTTGCAGTGAGCTGAGATTGTGCCACTGCACTCCAGTCTGGGCACCAGAGCAAGACTCCATCTCAAAAACAAACAAACAACAACAAAAAAGAATCCTGGAATGTATGGTATGGTAGCATTGATGTAAAATTATAAATATGCATGTTGGTGTGTGTATATTATGGAGATTTAAAAATCAAAATGCATCGAATTTTCAGAATTTCTGAAAATCTAATCTGCTTTAGTGTTAGCTTCTTGACATTTTTTTCTTCACCAGGATAATCTAAAGCCAGAGGGCTGACTAGTCTTAAGGGGTGTCTCACTTAAGATATTGCAATGCAAGGTGGCCAGCCAGTAAATGAAAATTATGATGAATGTATTATATTCAACAGACTATGATTGCTCCGCTTAAATTCCTTCAGACTTTTTTTAAAGAGCAAACTTCCATGAGCTTATCAGCATACAAATATTTCAGAGAGGCATACGTTTATTTGGCCTCTAATGGATCTGTGAATTTTTGTTCCTTTGGGATAATATAAACACTCTCTACTAACGTCATCCTAACCCCTTAATTACAAAAGTGACATAAACATTTATAATCACAAATTATCAGCAGCATATCAATATGGGCACTAGCATAATAAGGTTTGTGGCTATTTTGTGGGTTGTGCGTGGTAAATATCAGCTTGTAAAGGTTATTGCTGTATTAAATAGCCAGAAGGTAAGATACTTATTTATATTGCAGTTGTGGTAATAATGTCATTAAGTGTTTTGGTTTATCAGAAATGCACTTTTTTTTGGATAATGAATCACTTAACATCTCCACTTTTTTGCATTCAGAAGAAAGAAGATAGATTTAAAACTCATTGCCAGGGAAAATTGATTTAGAAAATTAAATTTCAGCATCATTCTCATTTTAATGATAATTACACTGTTTTACTTAAGTATACATGCAGAGTATAATTTGCAGAAGTATCACATATCTAAGTCAAATATTAGCAGAATAGAAATGCACTTGTTACTGTAATTTTTTTCTTTAATAAATCAATTTTTCAGTTTTTGTAAATTTCCATTTCCTCCTAAGAGTCTATGACCTTCAAGCAATAGAGTGACCTATGGGAAATCTTAGGAGAGGAATTTTCGTTGCTGCATGTTAAAGGCAGACTCACTCTAGTCATGGTTGCAACCTACCTTCTGGAAGCTGCCGTTTCCACCAGTCACCTCATCTGCCCTTGGCCAGGCTGGCTGTTTTGGCAATGGTTCTAGACTGAAAGAGAGCTGCACACAGTTCTGAGCTTGTGGACAGGACAGTTCTAAAGGAATCCTCTCTGCCTTGCACTGCCTCCCTCCTTTAGCACCTACAGACATGTTCAATTCTCTCTCTCTCTCTTTTTATTAAGAGATGGGGTATTGTTATGTTGCCCAGGCTGGTCTCGAAATCCTGGGCTCTAACCCTCTCACCTCAGCCTCCTGAGTAGCTGGGATTACAGGCCTGAGTCATTGTACCCTTAATTCTCATGCTTGCCCTGGATTTGACCTCTTGCGTCTACTCTGGGATAGCTCTGTTCTCTTGAGTTTACTCGAGGTGAAAAGTTAAGGGTAGGTGCTTGTCCTGCTCTGAGTGCCCTTAGAACTTAGGGGATACGTTACTGTTTAGGGGATCTGACTCACAGTCTTCTCTGACCTTCTCAAGAGGCAAATGCCAGCTCCCAGCCCCATTTTGAACTGCACAACTACTCCTGTCGCTCTTCTTTTCCTGCCAACTGAATGCCGATGCCCTAGGGCCAACTTCCACCTCTACCTATCCTATAGGTCATGGGCTTATAGCTACTGGCCCCTCTCTGATTTGGGTACTTTGAACTAATACCCAGATCCTTGAAAGCGAAACTTAGTTTGCTAACAATACTGGTAGGTTCAGGTAAGGTGCTGCCCCAGCCTGCCCCATATGTCTCTCCTAGTTGTGGCAGGAGAAGCAGGAGGATATAGCAGCCTGTATGGGGGGTGAGACCCACAGATACACACTCTGGATTGTCTCTTGTCTCTTGCACATTATCGCTACATCTCGGCGGTCTACTTCTGTCATTTTCCTTGGGCTGTCATCTCGCATGGATTACAGTCCTCAGAAGCCAGTTTGTTTTGTTCTAGTCCAAAGACTTCGATTACACATACATGCCCGGTCATCTCGCTTATATGTGAGCAGTCATCAAAACGGGGCGCCACAACAGAAGCACATGCAAATGCACATGGTGATACAGCGGTGCCTTGAGAGTGAGGACTTTGTTGGGGAGAGTGAGCTGTTATGTGGAACACTGCGAGCATGTCTGACTGCCCACCAACTATGGATACAGCCAAACTACCAAAATACATGTTTATTTGCTTGGAGAATAAGGAAAACTCAGAGGTGGCATCTAATTACATTCTGGCTATTTTTCAAAATGATGTGGATATTCATTTATTTAAAATGTTTAGATATATAGCCTGAGGTGAAAACAGAATAATTTTTCCCAGAAGCCAAACTTTAAAAAATTATTTATTGACTGTTCATAGTTATTTTCTTAGATTGGACTTTTAAAAACACAGAATTGAAGAACATTCTCTGACTTTAAACACACAACATTGGCTTTTTTCTTTCCCTCTGCTCATACTTTATAACACATAGATAAAAGGGTTTTTGGTTCCTATCAAGATGAGCTGAAACATACCAGTATTTTTAAAAAAAAGCACTCATTCTTTATTAGAGCACATCTAATCACAAGCTGGCTGGAGGAGTATCAAACAAGCTTTCAGTGGCTTGAGACAGCATGGCAACAAAGGTGACAGATCTGGAGATGACACTTTAGTCTTACCACATGTGACCGTGGAAGTTCTCTACCAGGTTGCAGTAATATTATTCAGATTCTTAATTTTATATAGAAGTGAAGTTAGCGAGGGATGGAGAGTATCCGCTCTACTAGAGATGACCATCTTGTTCTCACTAACTAGACACTCAACTCTTCTAGAACCCTGGACTTAGGGGCTCTTGTTGTTAATGAACCACCTCACGTATGTGAAGATTAAGCTGACTTATTTACAGTATTACAATTCCAATTCTGCAATATTTTATTCAGTGGTTAGATTAGCTAGCAGTTAGCCAAGGCTATTCTTTGAAAAATGAATTTAAAGGGCTGTTAATATTCCATATGTGAATAGTGTCATTACTTATTAATCATTCTCCTATTGTTCAATTTTTTTTCTTACCATATACACAATTTTTTTTCAGCTCTGATTATTTACTTAGGCTATGTTCTCATAAGTGAGTTTACTGGGTCAATGATATAAACTAATTCAGTGGAGTTTTTTTTTTTTTTTTTTTTTGACATATTGCCAAGTCACTTTTCAAAATGTTGACACTGCCAACTTACCGTATGCTTGGGAATAATTACATTAGCACTTTGTCATTACTGTTAAAATACTTTTTCATACTTGTAATTTTGATGAGTAAAGAATAGTAACTTGTTTTACTTTTTTTTTTTTTTTTTACTCCTAGAGTGGTCATATATATGCTTTTTTCCATCTGCATTTCTTCTTTTGCAAATAAATTGATGGCTTGTGCCATTTTTCCATTGAGAATGCTATTTTTTCTGAATGATTTATAAAGAGCTCTTTCTACATTAAACAGTTTAACTCTTTTTACATTTGTTCCAAATATTCTGTCTTCAGCTCTTTAACTTTTAATGATGCTTTGGAATCTCTAGAAAGTTTTAACATTCATGTAATCCAAATCTATCACAGTTTTTCTTTGTAATTCCTTTTATTACTTCTTATGTTTTGTCCTTTTCTAAGCAGAGATTGTGAAATGCTCAATTCATAGCATCTGGCTTCATTTGGTTTGTTTATTTCTTTCATTTAAATGATCAATGCATCTGGAAAATATCTGGGCATTCAGCAGAAGATAAGAATATTTTATTTCCTCATCCCAAATCAGAGACATTTTAAGGATTATCCATCTATTTCTTTTTTGTTCATATGTGTCTTTTGTAAATGACAGGTTTTTATAAATACTCAGGCCAATTTTAGGGCTATTCTGTTTCATTGATCTGTGATTGATTTTTGTAAAGCAGACATATGATTTTAATTATTATAGCATTATTCATTTTACTATCTAATAAGTAAGTCCTCATTTATAGTTATTCTTTTTGTCCCTGAAATTTACAAATGATCCTTAGGGATATTTTCTTAAGTTCCAAAGAAAATCTGATAGAGATTTTGAATGCAATTTTTTAAACCTAGAAAGTAATTTTAGAACGGTCATGTTTACAGTATCTTATCTTCCAATTCAGAAACACAATGTATCATTCCATTATGCATCTTTTCTTTTTTGTCTCTTTGTGGTTTGGTTGCTAGCTTTATTTCAAGGTATTGATTTTTTTTGCTATTATTTCCAATGGGCTCTTTTCTATTAGAAATTTTATAGGAAAGAATATCTATCTACATAACTATACATCCTTACTGAATTCTATTGCTAGCATCAATCATTGCATTTTTAATGTTGTCTGGTAATATTCCTACAATCCCATCTTTTCCCTTTTGATAAGTTATGCTTTTTGAAAAAGCTTCTCTTTGTTGTCTTATTGCATTAACTGGAAATTTCCCAATAACATAAAAATGTGGTGTTACTAGTATCTTTATCTTCATCCTCCTTTTACCAAGCTTCTCAATGGAGACCAACACTGAAATAAATGTGAACTATGCATACATTTAAGAAAAATTAGGTCAGGTGCAGTGGCTCACACCTGTAATCCCAGCACTTTGGGAGGCAAAGGTGGGCAGATCACTTGACATCAGGAGTTTGAGATCAGCCTGGCCAACATGGTAAAACCCAGTCTCTACTAAAAAAAATACAAAAATTAGCTGGGCATGGTGGTGGTCGCCTATAATCCCAGCTGCTGGGAAGGCTGAGGCAGGAGAATTGCTTGAACCCGGGAGGCGGAGGTTGTGGAGGTTGTGGTGAGCCAAGATCGTGCTATTGCATTCCAGCCTGGGAGACAGAGCAAGACGTTGTCTCAGAAAAAAAAAAAAAAAAAAAAAAAAAAAAAAAAAAAAAAAAAAATAGAAAGAAAGAAAGATTAAGAAAAACAAGTAAGAAAAAATTTTACCCAATTGTTCCAGTTCAGAGTCATGGATGGCTGGAGCCTCTACTGGAAATTCAGGGTGCAAGGCTGGATAAGATGCCCCTTTCCGTCTGTCTCTATTTTAATATTTAAATAAGATTTGAAGAATTCAGTAAGTAATTGTTAATGAATAGGAAATTTAATGAATGTTTTATGGTTCCCTTCTGACTTGTTCTGTCTGAATCCTTCTGCACACGATCCTCTAAGACCCTCTTCCCTTGGTTTCGGAGGGTCTAGGCTCCCTGGCTGCCCTCCCCATCTCTGGTCGCTCCTCTTTCCTGGTTCTTCTCTACCTGACCTGCACATGTCCAGACTCTTCCACTAGGCTGTCTTCTCTTCTCAGTGTAGGTAAATTTCCTGGAGTTTCCCTTCTCCTCCATGGCTTCAATTACCCCATATGTGTCCAACTGCCTACTGAGAGGTGGTCCCAATTCATCAAAGGCTTCTCATACTTAACACAGCCCAAATTAAATGCATGCTCCTGCTCGTTATTAATCTTTCCCATCTCAGGTAATGACATACCACCATCCACCATGATACTAGCTGATCATGTTAGAGACCCCGGCATGCCCCTTTTCCTGTGCAACCAATTACCAAATCCTTTGTAATCTACAAACTAACCATTGCTTTAAACTGCCTTCGTGGCCACTATCTCATCCTAGCTACCATCATCTCTTGCTGGCCTTCCCCTTTTCTCTTCATGGCTTTCAAGTTCAATTCCTACAGTGCAATCAGATTTTTAAAACATTTTTTACAACATACAATTCAGATATACAAAAAAATTAACACACTTAAAACTTTAATTTATCATGGTGCTCATTTCTACTTTCTAGCATTAAATTATTTTTAACAAATTCTAGCTAAATTCTAAATTCTTAATGTCTTCTGAGTAGATTGCGACACTTTAGATTAGGGTCAGAAACCCAAAATGACTAGACACTAAGAGCATTGATGGCTTACATTCAGCCTTCCCTTTTCCTCTCTGTCCTGCCACATGTAAGTCGGGGATTGGTGTAGGGCGCTTTGGCAGCTTCATGGCATTAGTGGGGAGGGGCCATCTGTTCTGCAGCCACTCTTGGCTGGTCATTGGCATCTGCTGAATAACTTGCCCTGTCTGGTCTCTGGTAGCTGAACTGCATCTCCCACTGTCCCCCTTACTCTTGGGTTCTGGGTTGTCAGATCCACACAGATACCCCTGGGTCATTAGGCCACATCAGGCCCTCTCTCAGGCACTTTCTCTGCTACTCTCAAGGACATGGGACAATTCAGATGTTTGCCAATTTAGCCTTAAACAAGTGTAGTATAATACGAAACTTCTCCGTATGTGCAGAGAACAAAAAGAGATTCTCCCTGTAAACCCGAAGGGCTAAAGAAATATTTCTGAGCTACAATCCTCTCCACGTAAGCTAAGAATTGATTTCTAATATTCTTCTTAAGTCCACAAAAAAAATGAAAGATTCAAGAATAAGGTGAACTCGGCCAGGCGCGATGACTCACGCCTGTAATCCCAGTATTTTGGGAGGCAGAGGCGGGCGGATCACCTGAGGTCAGAGTTTGAGACCAGCCTGCCTAACATGGCGAAACCTCATCTCTACTAAAAATACAGAAAAATTAGCCAGGCGTGGTGCCCTGTGCCTGTATTCCCAGCTACTCAGGATGTTGAGGCAGGAGAATCGCTTGACTCCAGGAGGCGGAGGTTGCAGTGAGATGAGATTGCGCCACTGCACTCCAGCCTGGACGACAGAGCTAGGCTCTGTCTCAACGAAACAAACAAACAAACAAAAAAGAATAAGGTGAACTAATTTGACTTTCTCATAAAATTCTGCTGCTTTTCACGCTTGTTTAAAGTCCCTGAGATGTTCAAAAGTGAAAATCTTGGTTGCGACCTCTACTTCCTCCCAGGACACTGCCTCCCATTTGTACCTCTCCTTTACAGCAGCGGCCTGGGGTGAGCTGCCTGGCTTCCTTGCTTCTCCACACCACCTGTTCCTCTCTTCTCCACACTCACCAGTGCTGTCACTTCTGTGACCATGAGGGAACCAGAAGCCCAGGCCTTCCCTCAGCTCCTACCCTGCCAGCATGCCCCCTGGGCACAGGCCATTGCGGCAGCCAAATGAATGGGCCTCTGGGCTCTGATTTGCTAGTTTCTCTTCTTCACAGCAGAAGGCTCTCAGACAGGGCCAGAGAGCAGGAGAGTAGCAGGAATGAAGGGCACCAAAGAGCCGTTTGTGGTCAGTTTCACCGCAATTCTTGACGTGAAAACGATGTGGCAGAATAACTGATGAAAACATTAAGGTATTTCTCCTTCCTCTCATATCAGGAAAATAGCCAAGTGCATCTTAGTATATTTCTGCCTTAGAGATGTTTTCAGGGAATAAATTAAAAGTTGCATGAGGTCAGTGGCTCTTCCCGTCTTTGGTAAAAGCCAAACTCATTGCAGAGATGATGTCAGGGATCCCTGAGCGGGGCAGCGAGATTGCGAAGGGCCTCCAAGAAAGCGAGGGAAAGTAAATGCAGATTCTTCTGGGCAGAGGTCAGCAGGGTTCAAAGTTGTGGGACTCCTGAACTTTATAGTGACAGCTCCTGGGGAAGGTGCTAAGACTGCAGAGAATGGCTACCTGGAGTGGGCATGGACAATATGAGGCTCCAGACTCCCACGGTCGAGGTGCCACCTGCAGGGTGTGGGAGCAGCCAGACCTCCCAACTTCAACGGCTCGTGGAGGCCAGCTGGAGCCATGAGTGTCCCAACAGTAACTTCATGGACAAATGTTCAGAGACTACAGGCTGTGCCTGATCTTTTGGTGGTGTGCAAGGCCATAAAGCCTTTGCATAGCTCTGGGGAGAAGGAGATCTGAAAATTATTGAGATTGAATTCCTCACCAGTTTAGAATAATAGGTTGACTAGAAAAAAGTTCAATAACAATATTTCTTGTATAATGGGATTTTACACCTTCCACACGCTATACTCAAGGCTGCAGTTGTTGACAAAGGAAATAGAAATCTTCCTATTTCTATTTTTGCTCTCTCCTATCAAATTTGCCTCCTGCCAGGCCCCCTTTCTATACCACCCTTTTTTATTCCCTTCTGGTGTCACATGCCAAGTTCTAGTTAAAATGAAAAAAGAAAAACATAAAAAATGGAGGGGAATGAAGTCAGAGAAGGTAGAAAGTGGGTAGAACATCCTAAAACAAAGTGTATTTCCATGTAAGAAATGAAATAAAGGTTCTCCCAAGACAGAACACAGGCTCCTCAAATCTGCCGTAGAATAACGGTGGGAAACTAATAAACAAAGTATCTGGCATTTCCTTCCCCTTCAGGAAGTTCTAACTCTACTGATTTTTACCTGAGAGGCACTGCTGAGAAGAAACTCCTCTATTAATTGGCTTATGGTGCGAGACACCCAGATAAAGTGGCTTCAGTTGCTGTGACAAAATCATTTCATTCAATTTTTTCTGCAGAATGAAATATTCTTCAGATAACTTTGATATCTAAAAAGAAGATCATGTGTCAGGTTAAATCAAGGAAAAGAATACAGAGAGTTCTATAGGCACTGGGGGCTGGGAAATGCCTTACCAGCACTTTTGGGGACTCTCGTGTTCCTCTCCAGGGCCCACCCTGTCCCTTGCACCAGGTCTGATAAAGTCCTCACCTGACAACCTTCCCGCCTTGTGCTCTGAATACCTGCCCTCTCACATTTTTCCTTTTTCTGTTTTTTAGACTGAGTCTAGCTCTGTCGTCCAGGCTGGAGTGCAGTGGCGCAATCTCAGCTCACTGCAAGATCCGCCTCCCAGGTTCACGCCATTCTCCTGCCTCAGCCTCCTGAGTAGCTGGGACTACAGGCGCCAGCCACCACTCCCGGCTAATTTTTTGTATTTTTAGTAGAGACGGGGTTTCACCGTGTTAGCTAGGATGATGGTCTTGATCTCCTGACCTCGTGATCCGCCCGCCTTGGCCTCCGAAAGTGCTGGGATTAGAGACGTGAGTCACCGTACCCAGCCCACATTTTTCTTTAAAAACTGCCAAGCACGTCACGCTACATGCAGAATTCTGTTCTGATCGACTCCTTCCCAGATTTCTGAGATCTGGCTTCCAGCGTTGCCACTCTGCTGTGTTTGCCTTTCTGCTTCTGTCCTGAGGACTCCTCTGCTGCCTTTGATTGTGTAAACCTCCTTCCTTTTCTTTCCAGTCTTTTTAGCCTGATTTCAGGGCTGCTCTATTCTGGTTTCTCTTTCCATTCTGCCCCCGGCCTCTGTTCTGTCTGCATCCTGGCTCTGATAACACGGCTGTCCTGCTGGGTTGAGTGTGAGGCTCCCGCTGGGACAGCCTCTAGATTTGTTCCATGGACCAGTGAATTTACTCCCATGGCGTTACTGGCCAGCTCCAAGTAGATGCCTTGGTAATTCTACATCTCATGTCTCCATGGCATAGCAGGTCTGAGCTCTAATCCCTGATTTGGTGTTTGGAGTGAGAAGAACTGTATGTTTGTTAAACTCACTATTTCCATATGCTTAACAAGAGTAGGAAGGGGATGGGTAAATTAAAAAATGGCAGATCTCCACTGACAACTAGAAGTTGGAGATGTCTGGGTCACACCTCTTGCACTAAGGAAGGGTCCAAGTGCAATTATTGTGTTTCTCATAGGCTCAGCCACCGTCAGATACAAAAGGGGAGTTGAGGGACTCAGGAATATTAGACAGTCCTTCTTGGAACTAACCCATTATGATATTTCTTTTATTACTTCATACACCATTGATTACCCTGGAAATTCATGTATTTTAGAGATCATCTAATTAAAACTCTTCATTTTACACAGGAGAAAATAACAGTGCTAACACATAAAGTGATTTTTATGAAGGTCAAATGCCTAGAAAGAGAAAGGAGGAACTGCAATTGGTATTTACAGAAGTTGGTTCTTGCAATCTTTCCACAGCACCAATTTATCAGAGACAAATGTTATATATCAGAGATAAATTGTATGTATCAGAGATAAATTGTATGTATCAGAGATAAATTGCATGTACACCCATGAGAAGCCCTAAAACCTGTTGCTTCCTATGCTCCTCTCTAGAAATAGCTGAGACACACCTACGACTGGCGTGAGATATTCTCCAGGAGGGAACTTTTCTCTGCGGTTTTTCTTTGTGATTCCTTATTTTCCATGACTGTTTGTTCACTGTCACGATGTGACGTGCAGACTTTCATCTTCACTGTATATGCTTTGGTGTGGCTACCTATCAAAATCTGATACCTAATTATGTCTTCTCAAATTTGTGAAAGGGAAAAAGCATAAACTTTGGAGGATTTAGAAAACTTAAAACGACTTTTTTTTTTTTTTAGCTCTAATTAAAGATCTCACAGATACATCAAACTTTTCAGTGTCGAGCCTCAGCGTTTTAGTAAGCTGTATAAACCAATGTCTAGTATCATGACTACATGAGGTTTCTATCATATTTTATACTAATGTTACCATAGTAAATTGGGTTAAAAGCTCCTGGCTATTTGAATAGCACAATCCTTGAGACATTTTATTAAAAATGTTTGCGGGCCCATCAACACAGATGAGACAATCTACCAGTTATTAATTATGTGTTTAATTCAGTTATTTTATAGTTCCCAGGGACTTTTATTAGTAAATAAATTCATTTATTCACATACCTGTTTTGAAAAAATTGCCAAATCCCATGCTTCTCTTTCTGAAGTTGCTTTCGAGTCTTTGTTATCCTTCATCTTGATATTATTGGTTTCCTCATGTTTTGTGGGATAGGAATACAAATTATGGGTGTTTCTTGCTACTTCTGTTGGTGTTGTGACAATCCTCTGATGCTTAAAAGATGACATCTTGTCCTTCCTCAACTGCTGCCTTCTCTTGTAACCCCGGTATTTGCTCTGAATGAATACCGCTGCTTTATCTTCTTCCTCCTGGGCCTGTGTCACGGGTTCAGCTTGCCTCTCTTTGACTGTCTCATGCCTCAGATGGCTTCTGCCTCCCTCCTGGCTGCATATCGGTGCACTCTGGGTAACTACAGATGTCTTCTTTTCTTTTTCCGTGCTATTTGCATTTTGATAAATTGACCTTTGGCTAAGTGTAGGTTCCAAAATTTTTTTAAAGGAAGTCTCATTTTCAGCTAACCAAGGCACTGGGTAGCTTGGCCTTTCCGATATGGCTTTCCTTTCTAGATATGCTGCTTTTGACGCTTCACAATTCCTCTCCTCTGTGTACCTCTGACAGTAACTCTGGATCATAGCTTCCTCTTTCTCTACTTTTGTTAGCTTGCTGTTCTCTTCCAGGTCTTTGATAGACTTCAGTTTGGGGCTTACTTCTGGCCCTACAAGGTAGAATTCTTGCTTAACCTCTTCTTCGTACACATTATTCATTTTTTTTGGAGTCTGATACCCTCTGTTGTTACTCTCCACAGCATTGGTGGTTTCCTCTTCAGGTTTGAAAGTGGAAGTCTTCACTACAGATATACTTCCTTTATTATTTGGAGCTGAAATGAATCTTTCATTAGCAGAGATTGCATTTTCTGCTTGTTTCTTCACGAAAGATTCCCTGTGTAAAATATATTATCTTTGAATATACAGTACTAAACTGGGGCTTATTACTTCTTTTGGCAATAGCTATATGCTAGATACTGGTGGGAGAAAGGCAAAAGGAACAAAGAAAGCTCAAAATTAAAATGTCTCAAGTCACATTAATCAAGTGCTTTCCAGAATGTTCTCTCTGGTGACAACTGTGATAACTACTCAAATAATGAGAAAACCAGATTCAACTCAGAGTGAGAAATACCCTAGCATATGAATAACCATCTTTTCATTTAATGAGATATTAAAATTCTAATCTCATTAGAATTTTCAAAATATATCCTTTTCAAAACAAAGTACTTTAGTAGTGAGATGCTGTGAAAAATATACCTAAGTTTGATACCAGTAAGCAGGGTATGTTCACTTGACTGACATACTGTACTTTAATAAGCACTAAGTTTACTGATCAGAGGAAATATCTTATAAAATTAAAGGAAAAGCAATGTCCTCACTACGGTTCATGATCATGTAATACGGTGACCAAAATTTCACAGTTGCTACTTTGCTAATATCCTTCCAAAATGATTTCCCTTCACTTGAAGATAAGGTCTTCTCTGTATTTTTTTTTTTTTCTAGCCAAGAGCAATACCGCCAAGAAAAGGTTAAGATGGAATAAAATGTTGTACAATGACACCTTGATATGCTAACACTTCTCATTGCTACTTGGAGGGCTTTTGCACCAAACTTTTCATCTCAGCCCAGAAACCCATATGAGAGTTTGGGTCTTTTGTGATCTGTTTGTGAAGTCAGACTGTTCTTTGAGTCAAATCTGGAAAAGCTACCGGGATTCCATTTTCTAATTATATTGGCCACTTCCTAGGACTAGAATTACTATGGTATCCTTAGGCTAATACAGGAGGCATAACAGAATCCTGCTAGGATCAGTCAAAAAACTAGGTAGGGCACCAGAGATGCCCATGATTTTGATGAATCGCTACGCTAGTATTTTGAATTCCTCCATAATACTGACCTCTCTGAGAATGCTTACATTTATTCAAAATACAACTGATGAGAGAAGATATGTGTGCAGTCTCTAACTGACTGCATTCCAAAAAATCAATTTATAAGTTAGTTTTGATCCTTTAAATGCATTTCACTGGTGAAGACTTGTACACACTGCTGAAATTCCCACATCAGTTATACGTCTAGGCTCAGGAGACTCCATCCTGTGCTGCGGCTGGCTGAGGACCATGTGCAATGATGGGTACTTCTGAGGATCAGCCCTTCAGAGCTCCAGCATGAGGAGGACTGTCGATCTCTTCTGACATCTGCTGGAGAGCCCTGCCGGCCTGGGCCTTTCTCCAGCTCCCTGCTGTGGTATTCTAGGTCACAGGTCAGGGGCTCTGACAGGGAAGGGTTAAGTGAAAACAAGGGCTTCTGGTAGGTGAGGGAATAGGAAAGTCAGAAGTGGCAGAGGGAGGGAGTCCAGGCCCGCAGATCTCTGGCAGTGGTCAGGCCCATCTGCCTCTCCCTTCCCTAACCTTCCTCTCTAAAAGCTTCCCTTGACTTTCTGCCTGTACTGCTTTTATGTCTGACTTTGTGATCCACCTCCTATGAGAGCCCAATAAATGTCAAATTCTCCATCCCAGACTGCAGAGACCATAGCTTCTTACTCACACTCATGTACCCTGAAGTAAATCTTGTGTGCAGTAGATGCTTAATAAGTATCTGCTACATTGAAAGCTAATCCCTGGTATCCTCAGAAGAAAGGTGGTAGCAAATGGGTATGCAATTGAACATCACACTTCCTTGTTAGATGTGATATCTACAAGCAGTAATTTCTAGAAGTAGTACAATTAGTCCATCTTTCTTCCATTTGCAGCCAGTTTACATTTCTCTCAACCTCCAGACTGAAGTACAAGAGTCACAGGTATCATCCAGCCTTCTGCTCCTGAGGCAGGCCTGTGATGTTTGGAAGTTTGCTGAACTGTTTTATAGCCAGTAACAAAGAGAAACAAATCATTTGGATCCTCACAAGCAAAGACAAAGAGCATATATGTAGGTCTCAGAATACACAAAAACTTAAAACACCCAATGGCTCCAAACTTCAGATGAACATTCCTGTTTTTCAAATAAGGAAATGAGGTTGGCCTGAGGGATTCAGGGAGTGTGTGGGTGAAGGTGAGGGGAAGAGGTGGCAGAGAAGTCTTCTATGAGATCATTTATGAGACCACTATTGGCAGGAGAGAAGAATAGCGGTGAGTGAAGAGAACATTAGATGTGGGTGTGTGGGGAAAGAAGGAAGCCAGGAAGCCACCTCTTCTTCTGTTTCATTCCTTCACCCTTTCTATGGCCAGTTTTGATGTTAAAAACAAGGAGACTAGCGTTGGGGCTGGAATGATCTTTATCTCCCTGGATGACCATGTACTCAGTTTGATCAATTCAAGTTTCACCTCTTGGGCAAAATGTAGATATTTTTCCCTTTCCCTAACCACTACCAACCAAGGCAGGGTTCCCTCCTCCTTGCCCCCAGTGTACCCTTTGCCTATTTTTATAGCTGAGTTAACACATTTTACAAGAGTGATGTGTTTGTCTGTCATTTTTTTCCCGTAATACTGTGAGACATTTGAGGATAAGGATTTTGCTTCACGTATCTATGTGTTCCCACTGCCCAGTATAAAGCCTGCTGAATAAGTGAGTAAGTGGTTTGCTAACACGCACTTGGAAGTATAGACATGAGGGCTCAGAAGAAGAAAGGAAGCTGGTGATTATGATGTAGGGGCCAATGGCATATTGGCTCTTAAAGCCACTGGAATGAATGAGAGAGCCCAGGGACACATTTAGATATGGATGAGGATTGAAATGTGGGGTTTGGAGGACATATTAGCAAAGAACCCCCTGAATTAGGAGTAGAATTATAGAAAGCAATCTGGTAGAAGCCAATGAAGAAACATTTTGAGAAATAACTCCAAAATAGGATAGAGAACACAAAAGTAGCCTCTGGGTGTTCACTGACATTTGATGTGTCAGTATCAGGAAGCTGGCTAGTATGAGAAAGGCTGTGAACATTATTCTATGACCTTACAGATATGAAAAATTTGTATGTTACAATGGTTTAAGAATGAACATCATTATACCTTGTATTTTCAAAGTTTTTCTGGTAGTCGAATTCCTGATCAGAAGTCTGAATGGTGGTTACTGCTGTGTTTTTCACGTTAAAAATTTCTTTTCTTTGTTTCCTGACAAGGTGTCCTCTTGCAGCTGAAACATATAAAGCCCATAGTAGTGTTAATCATAAGGAAATAAAAGAAAATTACTTTAGTGAGTAGAAACAGTGGTTTTGACCATTGATGTCAAAGAGAAAAATAAAATTAAAATGCCAAATAGAACAGGTTCACTTAATGTGATTCATTAACAAGATTCTTCTACATAGCAAGCTATAGCAATAATAACTAAAGTAACTTTCATACTAAGAAGAGTACTAAAATGAAACCAAAATAATAGAGACAAGTAAAGTTGATGACAAAGTGTGCTCATTTGCTTAAAATTTGGTAATAATCATTTTCCTTTTTTGTTATGTGTTTCATATATTTTGGCCAGATATATTTCAGATTATCAGATGATATATTTGAGAAATCAGATTTTTTTTTAAGTTTTAGAAAGTTAATACAGAGCAAATATATATTCTGTAACATTCCCTATATCAGGGCAGCACCCAATAATCAATGACTATTTCTTTAGAAAAACAGAATATTCTTACTAAGTTGGGTGAGCAAAGCACTGTAAATAACCTCATTATCACATTGCTATGTTTCACTGCCAAAAGCACTATGAAGAACCTTTTTGTCAGAGCTTTATAAATTTTGAAATTGCAGATAAAGGATTAAAGCCCAAATTACTGGGTTTGCATTTTGATTTCTCAGTGAGAAGTTAAGGGCTTAAAATACAAAAAGAGATGATGATGACTCATTGCTGATTGACAGAACGGGGACTGGAATGTTAATCTCTTGAATGTCAGTCAACTCCTCTGCCCACGATATTAGTGTTCTTCAGAATGCAGGCTGCAAACCATTAGTGGATCATAAAATTGATGTAGTAGGCCAACTCTAGCATCTAAAAATGAAATGGAATAGACTAGAATTAAAAATATCAGAACGCAGTGCTTGTAGTGTGTGTGTATATCAGGTTAAAAAGCAAAATACATTTTTTTCTCTAAGTGTCCAATGAAAACATTTTGAAAGACAGCATACTAAGCTGTGACAAGCTCTATCTAAATTTCGTTTCTTATGGAAAAGTAGAAAGCAAAATCCAAAGTCTATTAATACAGCTTAATAAAAGTTTATGAAATAAAGTATGGTTATAAATATTATTTCCCTACAGTTAATAGAAATAAATGGATGCCCTTTAACAAAATAAGATTTAAGTTGTCAAAAATTATGGCAAGTGTAACCTTTGGAATAAAGTAGAAAAGAATCTTATTGTCCAATGAGCTATAATAATATGATTCTTGAGACCTATAATTAATCATTTGCTATATCTTCCACAATAGGTCAGTTGTATTTCATTAATTCTTGACAGAAAAGTTAAAAATTAAATTATTTAAGACAAAGCATTTATCCAAATATTAAAAGTGTCAATCACTAAAACAATCTGACTTAGATTTAATATAGCAAAAGTATCAAGGCAACAGAATCTGGAATTAAACACAAAAGCTACATAAGAATTGGAGGTTTGCCTGTAAGAAGTATTATAAGATTTGATTTTATGACCATATCTAAATATGTCAAAGAGATTACCTGACTGTATTATTATAGCGCTTTCCTTCCTTTTCTCCTGTATTTTTTGGTATCTTCTTGAACACAAGAATGCTCTGACACAAGCTTGAATCAAAATAAGCTTGTCAATAGCTTCCTTTCGCATTAGATTTAACTGTTCCACGTGATAATATTTAAGGAACACCTGAAAAATTAAAATAGAATACAAAGAACCATGGCACACAGATTTGAAGCAGTTGTGTGCTATGCTTTGAAGAACAGAACACATTCTAAATTGCTTGAGATTTTCGAAATCACTGTCTTTTGCTTCTTTGCCCTAGATGTCATTATGACAGTACAGATTTTTATGCTTGAAGAAAACATTTCTTTGAGAAGAAATGCAGAAGGTGACAACCATACTGTTTATTTACAACAGGTAACTAGGTTTTGTTGGATGAGACAGTAAGAGTGGAGGATGTTGAGCTCTTTTAGCAAAGTTTCTAGCATCGTATATTCTGGGCTGAGCTAATTTGTATGCTTTTTATTTTTCAAAGGCAACTATATTTCCCAAATTAAAAAATCTTAATAAATCTAATTATAAAGTAGAGGACAGAATTATAGTTCCATTAGTTCATTCATCTAATGTTTATTGAGACGTGTTACAAGTACGTATCTGTTGGGGATACAGAGATGAACAAGGCAGGGTCGTTGTCCTTTGGGGCTGGTAGTGTTGTCAGTGAAGAGAATACGGCAGAGAGAGGGCCCCAGGCAGATTTAATTAACAATGTTCTCACTGGACCCAAAGGCTGCCATGGAGAAAGGAGGGCTGACTTTTGATTATTCTAAAATCAACATCAATTGGAGCAAGGGAGGAGCCTGAAGGCTTGGCGTGTTCTCATCTAACATTTCTCAGTTTCGTTCTCCCCTCCTCCAAGATATTGAAAAGCTTGTGTTTGTTTTGTTTTGTTTTCCTTTTAATGGTTAAATTTCCTAATAAAAGTCATCTCAAAGAGTTTATTGAATCCGTCAAGAAAGTCACTTAAATTCAAATTTTATGGCTGAGTCATGAGACCTGATAACCCTGACTGTAGAATTCTCTCAGCGTTCCATTACTCAAAGGCTTGGCACCATGGGCAAACACATTTGTGTTACAGGTTTGATTTAATTCAGTTTTAATTTCTACAGGACTCTAGATGTTAATACATTTAGTCCACTCTGCTGTTGACAATTCATTTAAAATTCAATCTGTTTAAAAAGGTCATCATTCCTTTTTGCATGACATTAGAAATGTTCCTATATTAATACTTTCTATCCATGTTAATGAGTTGGAAAAGGTGAAGTGGAAAATACAAATAGCTTTAAAATGCTACTTAAACATCATAGCGGAACTATAACTGCAAAAGGCCGTATTTACAAGTTAGAAACTTCATTTGGAGTTAGGCATGTATTTCAGACCATAAAAAAAATCATGAGATTTTAGCTGATAAAATTCATCTTTTTGAAATTTATCATCTAAGAGAAAATGGTGTGAATAAAATACTCATTTTTAATGCCCAAAATATGCCAACCCCACAAACACTAAAGTAAATATGAATTACTGAATACACAGGACACTCAGTTTAAAGTAGTTTTTTTTTTTTTTTTTTTTTTAAATCTCTTAAATTGTTACAGGGCTAATTTCTCATCCGAACATTATTAAAATTATCTCCCACATCTCCTACACCCAAGACACAAGTATTATAAATTTCTTTGCAAATGTGGAAGTTTGTTTTGGTTTACTTCTGTGGTGTGGCTGGTAGTAGGTATTCTTGAGTGGTCAATCTATGAGTATCTCTTGGCTTTAGCTTGGCTCTTTTCATGATACATTTCATACCCCCTTAAGATACATTCAGTGCACAATGGAAACCTGTTTATTACCTGATCTCTGTCTCGTAATGCTGTGAGAATACCTGAGAAGACCAATATATCCTTTCTCCAAACAGCAAATGTCTTTCTTCCATATTCAAGATTGGTTATGTTTTTTACTTTATTCTCTAAGGGATTAAATAAGCTTAGATCTCACAGTTTCTAAAAGCTAATATATATACACATCAATGTCCAATACATATAGCGAGTCTAGTAATAGTGGTGAATATTTTACTCCAGAAAAATTTCAAGTTTATGATAGAAGCAGTTCTGAGAATTAGGAAAAAAAGGAAAACATGAATCTTATTTGGATCATTATGATTCTCTACAGCGTTTTAACTATATTTAATAGTGATAAACTAGAGAATATATATATCTGTTTTCAATACCATCCCATCTGAAATAAAGTACAGTCATTATGGTTTATCCTTTTCTGATAAATCTTCAAGATAAATTTTTCTTGCATTTCTTTCTTAACATTTCAACGTAAACTTTTCTTTAGAGTCAGGGTCTTAAGTTGCATAGGCTGGAGCACAGTGGTGCCATCATAGCTCACTGCAGCCTGGAACTCCTGGGCTCAAGCCATTCTCCCACCTCGGCCTTCCAAAGTGTTGGGATTACAGGTGTGAGCTACCTTGCCCAGCCTTTTGTATTTCTTAAAATAAATCTTTATGAAACGCAAATGCCTTTAATGTTGATGAAAAAGAAAATCTTTATGACTTTATAAATTTACTTCCTCTATTGTAAGCTACAGATCCTATAACATAAAAAACCACACTTTCAAACATTGTAAAATGTTATAATTCTCAGTGAATCCAGCATAATTATTTGTTTTCCTGAAAATTACATGAAAACATTACTTTTGTTTTTCCAAGAGCCCAGTTATCGAGACCAGCTTTTTCCAAAATGGTGGCACAGGTGTCAGGGCTCGTGGGGGGCTGCTCGCTCGACTTGTAGCAGAGAACGTGGTACCTTGGAATGGAAAAAAGGGCTGGTTAGTATTGCATAAAGTGCCAACATCTCTGTAGCCTGGTGGTTCCCCAACAACTTAGTGCAGGGGCTGAGGAACAGATGCCCCGACTTGATGCAGGGAAATCCTTTAGGCATCCTCAGAACGACTTTGGAGTAGACCAAATTCCAAACTGATGCAAACCCAGTCCGGTCTGTATACATCTGAGCATTGTGTTTTCACCTTTGTGATCCCCTTTCAAAACTTAACACTGTACTCCCCCGACAAGAACTCCATCACTCAAAAAAATTTAGCAGTTTTGTTTTTGTTTTTTCACTACATTTCTCTGGACACTAAAAAGTGCAGGGCTCCAGTGGCAGGAAGCAGAAGGAATTATTTTTCACATTCCAGTGTTAATAAAACTCTGGAAGCTGATCTTCAAATTGGGTGATGGAGCTTAGTTCCAGTGAAACTTCCCATCACTGTATACATGCCTTCCATCATTGTTTTTCCTTGAGGGACACTATGTCTCCTGCTAAAGTTTTTCTCTATTGGTTTACCCTATCCATAAATCAAGGGGAGGAAAGAGGAAGGGCTAGGGCAGGAAAGAACGGAAAGCAGGTCTCAGGTTAAACCACAACGCTTATTGGGGAAGGGGATGAATTAAGGAAAGAAAATCCGCTTTACACTGGTCAATAATCTTGCGCAAAAAGACAGATTTCCAGAATTTTTAATACTCTCCTATTTTAATTTATTGGTGCAAGATTAGCCTGAAAGTCCAGTGCAACAAAGCAGCAAATTTTGGTAGGTTTTGAATTTCAAAAGAGAGGCCCTGATATGTAGATGGCTGAGGTGGTGCGGTGACATGAAGAGCAGACTTTCACCCTCGACTCATTATCTGCATAAACTTGGACATATCACAATCAAGTATCAATTTCCTCATCTAAAAATGAGTCCGGAGAAAAAAATCTGTGAAAAGAACATACTTCAACTTCGCTAAGTTTCACCTCATTAAATCTGCAATGAAGTAGCTTCTGTTAGGCTCCATGGAGAAGAATCCTGGCCTAGAATGGTATAGAATGAAGCGACCGTAACTTTTGCTGCTTGTGCAAAAAACCCCAGGGAGTGCCTATCAGCCACAAAATCTGCTCACTTCAGGACTACATGTATGCATGGTGACCCAGTAGCAGCGACTCTGCATTCACAGCCTGTCCACCAACTCCTGGCTTTACTTCCTTCCAGAACCAGCCAGGATCTCACAGTTCATCGCAGGAGCCACCCTTAGGTAGCCCTGGCACCTTTCCCATTCTCATATGTTTGTCGTGCACTCTCTGCAAACATGCATGCCTGGACCGGCCAATCATCTACGTCTCTGTCCTCATGCCAGGCTTCAGAGCACAGCCAGAGAAAATCTGCACATCCCTGTGGATGTGTGGATTCCTGACTCAGCCAGGCTACCAAGAAAGCTCTGGATCCTGACCAGTGTCCGGGGCCACTTTCCTCTCTTCTTCCTCACAAAAGTGACTTAATTCCGTCCTGCTTTCTCCAAGCCTCCCAGCTGCCCCTGCGCTCCGTACCTCTCTCAGCAGATGAGCTTCTCTACTATATCACTGGAAGCCACCAGACACACAATTCATAGGCTTCTTCTCCAAATACAAATTCATTTGTCCACTATCAATTTTCCCTCCTCCTTCAAAGGAGATTTTCATCCTCTGCCTGTGTTCTAGAGGCCATCTTCTCCTCCTCTTCTGTATATTTTCAATCTCATTTCTCTCTTCTGGCTCCGTCCATTTACAAAGTGGATGTTTATTTGTTGTTATAACGCAAACACCTTAAGCCTCACTCATCTGTAATGATTCTGTTTCTCCCACTAGCTTTGCTGATAAGTTGAAAGATTGTTTAAAATAATTGTCTTCACTTCCCATCACTCTCCAGCTCTGAAAATCTAATTTAATCACATAGCAACAAGGACTCTTATTTACTCATATAGGATCCAGGAGTGGTGAAATCTAACAGGTCCTTTTACATTCTAATTGTTTAAGTGTTTTTTCTGCAGCACTTGCTGTTATTGGCTGTTCTCTCTGTCTTGCTCTCTCCAAAGCTTACACCTAACGTGCCCTGCTTCTCCTCTTCCCTCTCAGTCTCTCTGCGTGCTCTATATTTAATGATTTAATGACTTGTTCCTTAAACGCTAGTGTTCTACAGTGTTCCATTTTTTTTCTGAGCTCTGTCCACAGGCATCTCATCTATATGCTTGGCTCCAATTATTCCTGTATGTGGTGATTCCTAAATCTACACCATCAACCCTAACTGTTGATATCAACTCTAAACACATTATTTATGACTTCCTACTCTACATGCCCACCTGATTATTGCACAGACACTTTAAACTCAGCAACATTCATCAGTTTTTCCTTCCTCTGCCATTTCCTGTCTCTGTGAATGATATCACCACTTTTTAAAAGGTACTTGAGCTAGAAATCTGTATGCCAGCCTACTCTTCCCTATTCTTCACTCTATGGATCTAACAAGCTTAAAGTCTCTCTGGAATCCATTTGTTTCTCGCTATGCCTGCTGCCATTACCTTAATTAAATACCTTGTCCCTTCTCACCTAGACTTTTGCAATTGCCTCCCAACCAGTTACCTCCACTGTCCCTCCCCTGCCCTGCCCCAGCCACTGTCCACAGCTCTGTATGAATTATCTTTTTTTTAATGAAAATCTGATCATGTCCTTTCCTGACTCGAAAAGTCTCTATGGATGTCCCAAGTTCTAAGCTGGGATGGCAAAATTAGGTGCTTTCAAAGTCTAGGCAGATACCATAAATATACGAGCCTGGGAGCAGTGGGAATGTAGGAGAGGGAAAGGTTACACCTGCCAAAAAGCATTGGCTTTAAGTTGTTTGCCACATATGATGACTAGCATGCAAGCTCCCTTCTGCCCTATTTCCCTGTCTGCCTTTCCAGTCTCCTCTTTGCTATTTTCCATGGCATTCTGAGCTCTAGTCATGAAAGTTATTTAAAATCGTGCCGGAGGGCCATGTTTGCTCATGCGTCTATGCCTTTGTATGTGTTACTCACTATCCTTGCGCGTCCTTTCATCCCACTCCTAGTTTCCTTAAGGAAGACCTACTTTTTCAATATTCTAAAAACACTTTTCGATGTGTCTTCAATTAACAGATTAACTGGAGTAACTGAAATTGTCTTTTCTTGTGTGAAACACACCAACTGAGGTCCGCTGCACACTTAAGGCTCAAGACTGGCAGTTCTCACTAGTGTGCCCGTGTGTGTGTGTTTGCTGTCACTGGATGAGCTGTGTTTGCTCCCAAACCTGTTTATGCCAGTTGTATTTGGTGTGATGTTATTCAAATAAATATCAGATTGAAATCTAAGTGAGGAAAGCCAGAGGATTGTTTCTACAAAACTGAATCAAATGCTTTGGTAAGACTTTATAAAGAAGTCTTGTAAAAAAAACCATGAAATTAAACATGGATGAAGCAATGACAAAGCATTGAGGAAAATCATAAGAATCAAGAAATATTCAGTCCTGTGACTGTTTCACAAGTATCTTTAATAACTTGCTTCACTCCAAGAAATGTTAACTGGAAATCATAAATGAGAGATTACAGATAGTTTATGCAAGAAAGAGGCAATAAACTATGATTAATAGATGTGCACTCAAAGAAAAAAATTAAGCCTTTATCAAAAGGTTAAAAAGCAAACTTACATTGATGTTGTAAGTAAAAATATTTTGGTGTGTTTTATGTATTACTTTTATTATTCTCTGCTTTATCAGAATTTCTAACACAATCTAAACCATACTTCCTTTATGCTCTCAGAATATCTTGTTTATACTTTCATTAAAAATACCCAGTCCTCTTTCATTAATTTGAAAAATATTTGAGCATCTACTATTTATTTGCCAGGAACCCTTCTAGGTGCTTCAGACACAGTAGTAAACACAGGATACCCCCACCCTTGCTGCCTGCAGCTGACTTTACATTGTATGATAACACAGATTTTTAAAGCCCTGTTTACATAACGGGTCTATGAGTTTCTTAATGTCAGGGGCTCGTCCATTAATCTTTGGACTTTTAATCTTTCAATTAAGATTTTTAGTTCAAGGACTGGAACACAGTGGGTCCCTCAACTAAACGTTTGCTGAATGTATGATGTACTGTTGCTGGGACTTGTGGAAATAAATACTTAGGTAAGCCACATGAGCTTATGGAGGGCATCCCCTAGGCCACTATCGGTCACAGGTAATTTTGGGAGCTTGAGACTGAGACAAAAATAATAATAAAAATAATTACAGCTAAAATGTATTGATGACACCTGGTTCTATCAATAAAATCCATATATATTATTTCTCCTAATACTTATAAACACATATATAAAGTAGATATTGTTATTATCATCCCTATTTGCAGCTAAGGGACAATGAAGCTTGAAGCTTATAGAACTCAAGTAACTTTGAATAAGGTCACAGACTGAGTAAGTGGCAGAGTTGGGATTCAAACCCGGTTTTGCTGACTTCAAAGCATGGTACTTATCTACTCCACCATACTACTGCCTTCAGTAAGTTCTGGTTGTATTAGAGCTCTGGTAGCCAAACCATTATGTACAGGTGCTTAGTGGGAAAATGGAGCCAAGTTAAGTGGCTGGCTTGTTAGTAGTGTAAGGGTTCCTTTGAAATAGCTGCAGTAAAAACCCAGTGTCTTGTGCAAAATTCATGTTGTATATTTTTCCTTAAGACTGTTTCTTTCTTATAGAACAGAAGAATTTATCTACAACAGAACAAAGGGTCTGGGGAATTCTGCATCCTATGCAGAGGGTTAGCAGTTCTATTTACACCCCCACAGAACCTCTGAAGATTGTTCTGCCTTCCTGAGAGTCTATGCCAACTTCCAAATTAGTGATGCAGAAAAGGTTTAGCCTTTTATTTCTGGAACTTCCTATATTCAGAATAGCTATTCACATGTTCTCTATACACTTAGTTTTATCCCCTTCTCTTTATTTATTGTGTAGTCATTTGCTATTCTGTAACAGCACAATAATTATAAATGTATTTAAGAATTTATTCTCATTTCTGACATTTGAACTACAATATCATTAAGAAAACAGGTTTTATTCTCATTATGTTCTGTATTGTAAAACTATGGTTATTTTTCAAGCTATAAGATTAGGCTGGTATTCAAGGCTTTCTCTTCATAATTTTAACCCAACTGTTTTTTCGTATTATCTTCTGTCACTTCACCAATGCAATGCCCACTCTATCAACCCAATCCAATCCAAGTCCTGCTAGCTTTTGGCACACCAAACTGTACACCAAGAAAACTCCTGTTTTCTCCACAAGCCGTACCCACCTTCAAGTACCAGTCTGAGTCCTTCTTCTTATTTTTTTATTTTTCATTTTTTTTGAGATAGGGTCTTGCTCTGTCACCCAGGCTGGAGTGCAGTGGTATGATCAAGCCTCCTATGACCTTGAACTCCTGGGCTCAGCTGATCCTCCTGCCTCAGACTCCTGAGTAGCTAAGACTACAGGCATGAGCCACCACACCCAGCTGACTAAAAAAGGTTTTTTGTTTGTTTTTTTTTTGTTTTTTTCTTAGAGATGGGGTCTTGCTACATTGCCCAGGCTGGTCTCAAACTCCTGGCCTCAAATGATCCTTCTGCATTAGCTGAACACCTCTTATTGATATCCTCTCTCATCAGCCTTCCTGGAGATGCTCTTCCTTCCCTTGAACTTTTACACTGTGTATATCGTTCTCTTGGACCTTGGCAGTTATTACTTCACATTGCTTGTTAACTTTCCATGTCTATGGCTGTGGTAATTCTAACTGGACTGTCCATTCTTGAAGATCAAGTCAGTTCTGAAATCAGTATCTTCCACAGTGCTTAGTATGGTGTCTTATACATTAAAAAAAATCACTGAAATTTAAGAGTACTTATATTAATATTACACTCATAATATCTATATTACTATTTAAACAAGTTAAAGATCTTTTTTTCTAAAACATGAAGTGCATGATAATAAGGTCAAATTTTAATTTTAATTTGAAATTTGAAACTCCTTTGTATCTAGTGTTTTCGGTTTATCTGCTTTGATGAGCAGGATGGAGAATTTACCTATTAGCCAATAAAGAATTCCATTTTTTAATTTCTTAGTTTTGGTTATAAAATTGGGTCTGATCTGTAGGAAGTAAAGTCAATGATTAGCTGCTAACTAGATTTCTGGACTCTAAACTTGAGGTTTTAGTTTGTCTTAAACTACTATGAGGATTGGCCAATACGAAAGTCACTATGTTTATGTAATTTTGATCTCCATCATGAGAAAAGTAGTAGAGTTTTCTTGATTTCAAAGCATTCCAAATAAATAATCCCAGGTCTCTAAAGAAAAACAAAATCAAGAACTACCACAAATTTGCTGAATGTATAAAAATTAGCAGAAATAATCAGAATTCTCATCACATTTAGAAAGAGTCTTGGTTATTCCAAGTAAAAGAATGGCTGATAAAATGCATACAATTTTTGGAAGGAGGGGAGGAAACTTAGAAATCAAGTTTGGTGTACAATCACAAAACAAGGTTGCGTTTTTTTCTTAATAGTAATTTATATGCTTTGAAAAAGGGTGAAGAATGTTATAAATGGGACTTCCTCTGGGTTTCACCTGAAAATTTTAATAGACTTCATCTTCAAAAACTGAAATTTCATTATGTTTAATGACCAACAGAAATTATAGAACCAAAAAAATCAAAAAATATGGGCATTTAAAATATTAAATATATAAGATATTGAAACTTTATATTACTACCTATGTATTACTCAATAAAATATATTTATTATATAGCTCAATTTATTTTATGCTAATCTCAAATATTAAAAGGAACTCCTTGGCTGGGCACGGTCGCTCACACCTGTAATCCTAGCACTTTGGGAGGCCAAGACGGGCAGATCATGAGGTCAGGAGTTCTAGACCATCCTGGCTAACACGGTGAAACCCCGTCTCTACTAAAAATACAAAAAAACTTAGCTAGGTGTGGTGGCGGGCACCTGTAGTCCCAGCTACTCGGGAGGCTGAGGCAGGAGAATGGTGTGAACCTGGGAAGCAGAGCTTGCAATAAGCTGAGATTGCACCACTGCACTCCAGCCTGGGCCACAGAGCTAGACTCCGTCTCGAAAAAAAAATTCCTTATACCGATTGATTCTTTTTAAAAAAATTCATATTAGGTTTTGAAATTGACAAATAAGCCTAATTGTTTCATCTTCCAAATCACTGTTAGAGACAGTATCTCATTTGATCATTATAAGGATCCTATCAGGTAGTTATAGCAGATTTGGCAGGTGAGTAAAGTGAGGTTAGGGTTATAGGCCAGGGTTTCTTAACCTCAGCACTGTTGAGATTTGGGGCTGGAAAATTCTTTGTTGTGGGGAGGCTATCCTGTAAATTGTAGAATGGCTGTTAACAGCATTCCCAGGCCTCTACCCACCAGAGGTCAGTAGCATTTCCCCACTCCCCTCCACCACACAGGATGTGACAACCAGAAATGTCTCCAGACATTGTCAAGTGTCTTTTGAGGGGCAAAATCTCTCCCAGCTGAGAATCAGTGGTATAGGCCCACAGTCACATAGCAAGTGGCTGAGCTAGGGTGAAAACCCAGATTCTCCAACTCCTCAGTACAGAAAGCAGCTCAGGCCTCTGGATCATGCTGCCTATACCACATAGTACCACCCATCTGTCCAGAATCTTTCAGCCTCAGTTAATAGCTATCTTCTTTTTTCAACACATAATCATTTGCATGAACAAAATGCCTCCCTCCTAGACCTGTAAATATTTTCTCATATTATGTTTCTTATAATTCTCCTAAATAATTTTTATATAAACTGCACAACAGAAACTGAAAAAGAAATCCACATACCGTTTTATAAAATTAGCAAAAAGTATCCGATGGGAGTATCCTAGCCTTCGAATTCTTGCTGTTTCCAGAATTCCTGTGTACCGAAGCTGCAGCAGAACTTTCTCTTTGTCATATTTTCTTGCCTGACGCTCATTATTTGGTTTGATGCAACGGACGAAATGAGGTTGGCCCACCACCATTTTAGACAACAAATCCATCAGGGAATACTATGATACACAACAAAAATAAATTTCCCAATGTAGCATACAAAAACGTACGAGCTTGCAGGCCTTTCTTTTTACTACAAGAATAACATTCAAAAAAACGAATGTTATAAATGCTCCCACTAGTCACAGCAAATGGAGGAAAATCTGTTTTAATGAACATTTTATTTATGTATAGCTCTAAAAATACAGATTTACTTACAAAAATGTAGAGGCAATAACTAGAAATTTAGCTGTTAAAAGTTTGCTTCTAAACCATTAAGGCAACTACAATTAACAGATAAAATTATTTTTGATGTAGTTTGTAAGCAATTATATACTCTTAGGCTAACTTGCCAAATTATAATATTATACAAACTGGTTAATCCTGCTTATATATTAATTTCCTTGTCCAACTCTCTCTTTATGGAAGGTAAAAAAGGGAATACTTTACAACACACATTGGAGCTTATTGGAGGATGGAGGGTGGGAGGAGGGAGAGGATCAGGAAAAACAACTAATGGGTACTGGGCTTAATACCTGTGTGATGAAATAATCTGTTCAACAAACCTCCATGACACAACTTCACCTATGTGACCAAACTGCACATTTACCCCTGACCTTAAAATACAATAAAAAAAACAGGGAACACCTTAATCCCTGTTAGGATCATCTCTTAGTTTAAAATAAGGACAGAAAAGTTAATAGCATTTAATACGTAGGAAGTAGATATAAGCAAAGTTATATCCAATTAAATATTTTCATCAGTTCTAATTTGATCATTTTCTTATTTATTTTGGAGAATTTTAAAATTCACATAGATATGAAACTGTGTTCTATACCAATACCTTATTAAAACAGTAGCCAATTACTAGACAAGTAAGTATAACATATTAGGATAATCACTAAAAGTGGAATCCCAGAAAGTGAGAATCTCAAAGACCAGGATCACATTTATTGGCAAGGTAATTTATGGACACAAATATCAATTGATGGCTGGATCTCATTTAGTGCTAGAAATGTAAGAGCCTACAGTCACAAAGCCAGTGCAAAACAAATGCTAAAACTGGCAACCGACAAAGCTCTGAATTTCCATGGCTTCCTTTTGAGCACTGAGACTCAGATGTGATCTTTTCAAACAGCTGGGCCTGTCACTTTGGAGCCTTTTTCATTACATTTATCTGTAAGTCATCATTCCTTTACTCATGCAAACATCTGCCAGGTACTGGTGGTATAGGGGTGATACTCTGAGCAGGAGCTTCCTGCAATTTAGGCTCTGGTTTTTCTGAGGGAAAAAGCATAGTGTTACACTGTGTCCAGTCTTCTCTGCAGAATGAAAATAGCTTTAAAAACACACTTCATGTTGTGTGGCATTATCTTCTATCATTTCTCACTTCAGCCTGAAGATTAAAAAGATTTCATGAACTAACCTGGTTTAAACATACATACAGCATTTGATGCCAACAACAGTGGTATGATAATGACCTTGGGTAACTCACTTAAAAAAAGGAAATCTGGCTGTAAATACATTCAGTGATTCGCCTGAGCTGCATTTCTGATGTAAAGTGAAATGTATCCGCAGCAAACGTCAGGTATTAAGCATATTAACGTGCCAGGCACTACTCAAAGATGATGAAGTATACACTATCTTCTATGAGCTTAGGATTTAAAAAATATTTAGTAAAGGTATTCATATATTTTTTGAAGAATTTTATGTTTCTGCTAGAGAGCTGGATATATTCACTGAACACTTAAATTTAATCTAATTTCCTCCACCTCCTCCACATTAAATTATATAAGTAATAACTCCAAGTTTTAGTGGTATTTTCTTCATTTTCATTGGATGGTTAATAGGTTTTTATCAGAATAGGTAAACAAGAACTGGAACCAATAATAAGGGAAGGGTTATCTAGAGCACAGAGGAAAAAAAAGTACTTGTTTTTTTCTTTTCTCCTATATTGCCCAAGGAAGGAAGGTCGCCTTGATCCTATGCTAAGCACACTCCCTTAAGCATGTTACCACATCTTCCTGATGACTCTTCTCGCTCCGTTCCTACACGGGCTCTATTTTCTTTTGAGGTTTTTAGCGCTATACAAGAAGGGTCATATGAAATGGAGATGGATGCTCAGCCTTGCCCTATCTGTCTATTCTAAAATCATTCAGGAGGGGGAAGGAGAATTGGTAGTTACCATAGCATTGAAGTAAAAATCCATTTAGGTTTTATTCTAGTGGAAATGCATTCTGTTCTATGGACAAATTTTAATCAAGGTATAGACTTGCATTAAGATTGACCTGGGATACGGCCAGGCACGGTGGCTTACATCTGTAATCCCAGCACTTTGGGAGGCCAAGGCGGGCAGATCACGAGGTTAGGAGATCGAGACCATCCTGGCTAACATGGTGAAACCTTGTCTCTACTAAAAATACAAAAAATTAGCTGGGTGTGGTGGCAGGCGCCTGTAGTTCCAGCTACTTGGGAGGCTGAGGCAGGAGAATGGCGTCAACCTGGGAGGCGGAGCTTGCAGTGAGCCGAGATTGCACCGCTGCACTCCAGCCTGGGCGACAGAGCGAGACCCCGTCTCAAAAAAAAAAAAAAAAAAAAAAAAAAAAAAAAAAAAAAAAAAATTTTCGGGGACACAATTATCTCCCAGAGAAAATATAAAAAAAAAAAAAAGATTGATCTGGGATACAATAATTTCCCAGGTAGAATGTAAAAACAAACCAATCCACAGATTTTGAAGGTAGATGCTAACATAACCTGTATCTAACAACAGTAAATGGAATACAATATTCTCTTCTGCTAGTGTTACTGGCTTTTGATCTATTACCCATTTAGACTAAATAGCACCCCTAAGCACAATACATCACAGTTTAATATCTTACTCTAAAATATGATGCAACTGTTTGTGTTTTCATGTTGGTCGTCTCTCTGGCATGACGTGTGGCTTCTCCAGTGTCGCCCTAAAGAGACCGAGGAAGACAGTGATGCTTTGGTATCTATTGTACTTTATTATCTACAGAGACCATGTGGCATTTTCCTTCAGGCTATCTTAGTTTATGCATTCAAATATGTAAAATAGCAAAATGTTGATATTCTTCCCTTAGGTAATTGTTTAGTCAGTCTCCTTGGAATTTTAATTGGTCTTATGT
Organism: Rhinopithecus bieti; assembly: GCF_001698545.2. NCBI lineage: Eukaryota > Metazoa > Chordata > Mammalia > Primates > Cercopithecidae > Rhinopithecus > Rhinopithecus bieti. The sequence goes on from NW_016804965.1 coordinate 2,457,150, forward strand.
AGACTGTGAATATCTCTCACCTTCATTAGTACATTTTTAGTTGGTCTTAGTCTAACACTTAAAACTAGCTAAAAAAGGTCTGGGCACGGTGACTCACGCCTGTAATCCCAGCACTTTGGGAGTCCAAGGCAGGCGGATCATTTGAGGTCAGGAGTTTGAGACCAGCCTGGCCAACATGGTGAAATCCTGTCTCTATTAAAAATACAAAAATTAGCCGGTTGTGGTGGGTGCCTGTAATCTCAGCTACTCGGGAGGCTGAGGCAGGAGAATCACTTGAGCCCAGGAGGCAGAGGTTGCAGTGAGCCGAGATCATGCCACTGCACTCCAGTCTGGGTAACAGAGTGAAACCCCAGTCTCAAAAACAAACAAACAAACAAACATAAAAACTCCCCCCAAAAACTAGCTAAAAAAGAGTTGGAAATATTAATATATCAGAAATGCATGATTATTTTAGCCCCTAGCAGTAACAAGAACAAAACATACATATCTGTTCAAACAGAAAAGCAAGATCAAAGGGAGAAAAGCTAAGAAAAAACTGTTGACTTTGAGAAGCATACAAATATTGCCATTGTACCGGTTAGATTCTTAGACTCACTGCCAAGGAAAAAAGCATTTTCTTACCTTTGCCAGGTTGATTAATTTTTCTGAAGTCCTCATTTGATAGTTTATAACGTTTTAGTTTTAGAATGTGGCAGATTACCTATGAGAATGTAGAAAATGTAAAATACCTTTTAGAATCCTTAATGGCTAGATGATTTTCCCATTTACTTAAATGTTAAAATAAGCATTGCTAATCCTGCAATACTCATAATCACATGCTTGGTTAACTATTTATGGAGGAACTCAGGAATAAAAAAATTATGTAAAAATGTACAACAAATTTTAAATTCAGAAAAAAACTCTTGAGCTTGGAAAACAGAAAAGGCAGAGGTAAGTGTTGGGTTTCCTTTGAATTGCTAGAAGACTTGAGATGACTATGATTGAGGGAGCAGTTTGCTTATTTTTTTGTGTGATAAATGGCATCTGAGATTTTCTTTAACATAGGCTAAGCTTTACAACAGGCTTGAAAAATCATATGAATCAGTAATTTGGATGAGGTAGTTATAAGCAAATCAACTACATTTGTAGGCAATGGCCTTTTCCAGTCTAACTTTCAGAAACATGTGCTTCATTCTAAGGACTACACAAATGCACACAATCCAAAGCAGTGAAAAAATTATGGCCCGAGAAGTCAGAAAGACTTGGCTTTGAATCTCAGGTATAGTACTTAAACTGTGTTGCTTTTGGGTCATTTACTTGGTCTCTGATCTGCACCCAGAATCCATAAAATGGGAATAATGGTGATTACCTCACAGAGTTTTGATGAAATGCGATAATATGTCTGGCACATGGAAGGCCCCTGAAATGCAGTTCACTTTCACAGCTTTCGCACCCCCACCAGGCACAAGGAACCACCCAACCCACAATCCAAGAGTTTATTATCCTAATAGTAATTGGCAAAATATCTTCAAAATGCAGTACCAATTCAGAATGATCATTTCTTGTCTCTCTACTTTTAGGTGATAAGTAGAGGCTGAATATTTTTGGCAAATCTTTCCCGTTCTTTATGGTTGCAAAAGGCTGGCCTAAGATGGTGCAGGAAGGAATCATGTTAGGGATGTGCCTGGCAGTGCATCTGCTCTGCCTCCTCCTCTCCCTCCGAACTCCAGGGGAGGGGCTGAGACAGGTGTGTACAACAGTTTCCATGCTAGGCTCGCCCTGCACACTGCCCTGTTCACTTTTCAAATGTGAAACTTACTGACTACAGCAGAGTGGACAGAGACAGCAACAGATGATCTTTAGAATGGCAGTTTCAGGAATTTTGCTTAAATTTATTTATGTAGATCAATGGCAACTAAAATTAGCATGGACTTTAATTTCAGAAAATGTATCCATTTTGGTTTTTATGTTCACCTAATGAACAAGCTTGTGATAAACCCAACTAAAGACGCGAGCTGCAAGGAACTGTGGTGCACTTTCCCCTAAAAATGGCTGAACTATAGGTCATATGTGAAGTCATATATACTAAAGGCCATGGTTATTTTAGAATCTTGAAGACAGTATAATATAGAACTGAAGAACTCTAATTCTAACATTTTCCATTGAGAAACCTTGGGAAAGCTGCTCAACACTTTCAAGCCTTAATGTCTTATTTGTAAAAAGTAGTACCTCCTTATTGTGTTGTCATTAGGAGTAATTGAAAGTCCTTAGCATGGTGCCTAGCACGTAACAGATAACAAAGTTGTCTATGATTGTTATTACATGTTTGCACATCTGGGTGAATATAAAATCCATATGTCTTTGCTATCTCTGAGGTTCTGAGTTTATTGAAACATACTTGACTATTAAGTTCTTCTCTTCTCCCTGGCCAACCAGACACTGTTCTGCTGATAGCCAAGCAACACAACATAGTATTTAGAACCTGGCTGCATATTTTATAGGGTGAAAAACATGGAGTTAGATGCATAGATGCTGTTGGTGTATATGGAAAGGGATGGCAATTGTTAAAGTCAAAAGTAATGACTTTTGCTTCTGGGTCAGATAAAGTAACAGGCTAAATTAACCTTCCCCAAACAACTAAAAAGATATACAAAATGGAAAACAGGTTTCATACATTGTGCATCAAGCAGTGTAAGGACGCTGATCCCTAAGAGAGGGAAGACAAATGTGGAGAGCCCTTTGATTGTGCCAGCTTTCTGCCTGGAGAGGTGTCAGCCTGAAATGCAGGGAGTGAGGGAACTCAGGTAAAGCCTGGGAAAAAAAGCCGATATAACCAATAGAAAACAAGTGGCAAGATGATAAGAGTCAAATCCAACCATATCATTAATCACATTAAATGTAAATCGTCTAATCATCTCAATTGAAAGGCAGAGATTGTCAGACTGGATTGAAAAAAACAAGACCCAACTATGTGCTGTTTAGAAAAACCCTACTTTGAATATAAAGAAAAAAAATAAGTTGAAATTAAGAGTATGGAAAAAGATATGCCATTCACTCACTAATCATAAGAAAGCTGGAGCCTCTATATTAATATCAGGCAAAGTAGATTTCAGAACAAACAATGCTGCCAAGGATGAAAAGGGTCATTACATAATAACAAAGGAGTCTATCCATCAAGAAGACATAACAATTTTAAATATTTATATACCTAATAATATAGCTTAAGAATACATGAGCAAAAACTGAAAAAAAAGAGAGGCAAATTGACAGCTATAGTCAAATATTTAAAAATCCCTCTCTCAGTAATTGATAGAACCAGGAGAGAGAAAAACAGTAAGAATACAGACGACGTGACCAATACTGTCAATAAAGTAGACCTAATTGACATTTACAGAACATTTCATCCAACAACCAGCAGAATAAACAGTATTTTCAAGTGCAAATGAAAATAAAATAAGACATAATATTATGGGTCTTAAAACATATCTCTTAAAACTTACAGCAAATGCAAGGATGTATTATGGGTGGGTGGAGTTAAATGGATTAAATAATACAAAGTATGCTCTCTGAACACTATGAAGTTAAATTAGAAGTCCATAAATAATATTTGGAAAATCTCACCATATTTGGAAACCTTATAAACTCTTATAAATAACCCACATAAGTGCTGATACTAGAAGAATGTCTTCTTAAATCAATGATCTAAGTTTTACCTTAGAAATTAAAAAAAGGAAACAAAATAAAACACAAAGTGAGCAGAAAAAGAAAACAACAAAGATAAATGAGAAAGAAAAAGGGAATGAAATAGAAACAAAACCAATAAAAAAAATCAATGAAACCATTTGAGAAGATCAATAAAATTAATACATGTCCAGGAAATATATCAAGAATAAAATGAGAGAAGACACAAATTACCAGTGTCACTTATGAGAGAGCTGACATAACTTCAGGATCTACAGATATTAAAAGGATAGTAAGAAAATGTTATAATCAACTGTGTCAATAAATTTGACTATGTAGATGAAATAAATTTCTTAAAAGACACAATCTACTAAAACTCACCCAAAAATTAGATAACTCAAACAGCTTTATGTTTATTAAACAAATTGAATTTGTAGTTGAAAATCTCACAAAACATCCTTCAGGCCCCGTTGGCTTCACTGGTGAATTCTACAAGGCAACTTAGGAGGAAATAATACTCATTCTACTATTCCTGAAAATTGAAGAAAAGGCAGTACTACTCAATTTATTCTATGAGGCCAGCATTACTGTGATTCCAAAATCACAGAATAAAGCATAAGAAAACTATAGTGCAATATTCCTCAAAAACATAGATGCAAACATTCTTAAAACATGTTTGCAAACTGATTTCAGCAATATATAAAAAGTACAATGCATCATGACCATTTGAGGTTTTTCCCAGGAATGATTAAAAAATCAGTCACTGACCATCTAACAGATGCAGCATTGTTCATAATAGCCAAGATATGATGAACCTAGTTGTCCATCAATGGATGATTGGATAAAGAAAATGTGGTGTCCACACACACACACACACACACACACACACACACACACACGAATACTATCCAACATGGTTGAACCTGAAGGACACTATAAGTGAAATTAGTCAGTCACAAAAAGACAAATACTGGATAGAATTTGTGGAATCTAAAAAAGTTGATTTCATAGAGCTAGAGAGTGGAATAGTGGTTACTAGCAATTGGGGTGGTTGCAGTGGGAGGAGGTGGGTTGGGGAGATGTTGGTCAAAGGATAAAAAGTGTCAGCTAGATAGGATAAATAAGTTCACAGCAATGTATTATATACTTGAAAATTGCTAAGATAGTAGATTTTAAGTGTTCTCACCACAAATTATATACAGTAATGTATATGTTAATTATCTGGATTTCATTATTCTATAATGTACATATACTTCCAAATGTCATTTGTATACAGTAAACACAATTTTAGCTGTCAGTTTAAAAAAAAATAAAATATAAGGGTAATCTATTCAATAGATGTGGAAAAAGCATTTAACAAAATACAGTATGCATGCCTGATAAAAAAAAAAAATCAGGAAATTGGCCAGGTGCAGTGGCTCACACCTGTAAGCCAAGCACTTTGGGAGGCCGAGGCAGGTGGATCACCTGAGGTCAGGGGCTCAATACCAGTTTGGCCAGCATGGTGAAACCCCATCTCTACTAAAAATACAAAAATTAGCTGGGCATGGTGGTGCATGCCTATAATCCTAGCTACTTGGGAGGCTGGAGTAGGAGAATTGCTTGAATTTGGGAGGTGGATGTTGCAGTGAGCTGAGATTGTGCCACTGCACTCTAGCCTGGGCAACAGTGTGAGACTGTCTTCAAACAAAAAACAAAAACCTAAAAACAACAACAAAACAACAACAACAACAACAACAAAAACAACCACCAACAACAAAAATCACTCAGGAAATTAGGAATTAAAAAAAAAGTAAAGTAACTTCTCCCCTGATAAAGGGCATCTGTGAAAAAATCTACAGTTAACATTATACTCAGTGGTGAAAGACTGAAAGACTAACTACTCTTTCCCTGAGATCAGAAAAAAGGCAAGAATGTTCACTCTTGCAACCTATCCTGTGTTCAACACTGGAGATTGCATTGGTGATTCTAGCCAGTACAACCAAGAAAAAAGAAGTCAAAAGGAAACATATTGGAAAAGAACAGGCAAAACCCTTTCTTCACAGATGACATGATCATCTGTGAAGAAAATCCTTTGGAATTAACAAAAAAAGCTACCCTGATAAATGAGCTTAGGAAGGTTGCAGGGCAAAAAATCAATATACAAAAATCAATTAGATTTCATATACTGGCAAAACCCAGAATTTCAGTTAAAAATTACCATTTATAATCACATAAAAATGTGATACACTAGCAGATAATTTGACAAAGGATGTTCAAAACTTGTACACTGAAAACTACAAAATATTGCTGAAAGAAATTAAGGGAGACTTAAATAAATGGAGAGCTAGACTGTGCTGATTGGAAGATTTAATATTGGGAAGATACCAAATCTCCCATTATTGATCTATAATTTCAGTGCATTACAATCAAAATCCAACCAGGATTTCTGGTAGAAATTGAGAAGCTCATTCTAAAACGTATATGGAAAAGCAAACAAATTATAATTACCTAAACAAGCCTGAATAAGAACAAAGTCAGGCTAACTTGTACTGCCTGATTTCAGGACTTTATAGAAAGTTACACTAGTCAGGAAGTGTGCATTAGCCTAAAGATAGATAAATATCAATGACACACAATAAAGAGTCCAGAAATAGACCTATTCATTAGTCAACTGAGTTTTCAAGGAGTGTCAAAGCAATTCAATGGGGAAAGAACAATCTCTTCAACAAATGGTGATAGAACAGGGAGGAGTGGAGGAAAGGATTATAAAGGGTCATGAAGAAACCTCATTTGTGAGTGATGAGTATGTTCACTATTAATCATGGTGATAGTTTTACAGGTGCTTACATATGTCAAAAACTCATCAAATTTTACTGTTTAAATATGTGCTGTTTCTTGTATTTCAGTTATACTTCAATAAAACTATGAAACAAGAAATGCAGAGAACAACTTTAAACTCAAGTAAAGAAAAACAACCCAAACTATATTTTTTCTACTTACAGCAAATGCAAGGATGTATTATGGTTGGGTCGAACAAAGACACACCCAGTTTTAATCAATAAGAGAGCCCACCAAACTTTTGGAACCTCAAAGAATCATCCAAAATCTGCCCACTCCTGATTTGCAAAGGTAATTCTGAACTCTGGAGGTCAGTATACTCTTGTAGTGAGTAGCTAGAATAGCACTACTATGGTGAGTGCTGCAAACACTTACCTTTAATGAAAAACTAGCTTATTTATATTCATTTTTATATTTTCTTCAGATGATCTGGGGCAGAGGATATTAACAAATAAGTATTTAGTGAGCCGAAAACAAACTCACATGAAAAATTAAGGATGAAATTCGTGAACAGCACAGAGATATAAACTATTTGATTGGGCTTGAGAAAACTTACAGGTAAGGAAAATTGCCTTACCTGTTTTGGTCAGAGGGTGGTTGACTAGTTGCCTAATTACACTGTTGTCGGATGACCTCAAAAGTAGCACAATATCAGTTGGAAGAGTGTCTCTGTTTTTGGCTAAGAATCCACTTGCATTATAGAGGACCTGTTGATACAGCATGCTATAATTATCACAATCAATGTCATTGTCATCCTCCTCCTCCTCCTCCTCACCATCATCATCATCATTATCAACAGATACTCATTATGAGCTTGCTCTATGTTCAGCAACAGGGATACAAGCATTTACTAAGGTAGCCCCTTGTAATCTGTGTCTCACTGATTTTATTTGGGTTGAAATGACCAAAGAGGTTTGATTCCTCTCATTTATTATGTTGGGAATTTGGTATGTTTCTTTTCTCTATTTGGAGGGATGGAGAAGCATAAAGGAAGCATATTGAGCCACAAAAGCATTCCTATTTCTATGATAAATGATCCACCTGTATTGAATTGGCCATGATAGATTTTTATCTCAGTAGTAGTGTGATTTAAATACACGGTGGCTTTTTGTGTTTCTGGCACTTCTAAATAATGTTATTACTTAAAAAAAAAGTTTAGAGATGAAGTTTTGCTATGTTACCAAGGGTGGTCTTGAACTCCTGAGCTCCAGTGATCCTCCCACCTTGGCCTCCCAAAGTGCTAGGATTACAGACATGAGCCACCATGCCTGGCCAATTTTATGACATTTTAAAGATCAATGTAATCCAAAGATTTTTGTGGAATGATCCAATATAGTATTTGTTACGGGTCAAATTGTGTTCTTCCAAAATTCAGATGCTGAAGATGTAAACTTTCACTGTGACTATATTTGGAGACAGGGCCTTTATGGAGGTAACTAATGTTAAATAGGGTATAAGAGTAAGACCCTACACCAATAAGACTTGTGTTCTTTTAAGAGCGCGAAGAGGAACCAGGGATATCTCTCCCCACTCCCTATGCTCACATAGCAAAGGCCATGTGGGGACACCTTGAGAAGGTAGCCATCTTCAAGCCAGGAAGAGAGGCCTCCCAGATACTAACCCTTCTCGGAGCACCTTGATCTGTCAGCCTCCAAAACTGTCAAAAAAAAAAAAGTCTGTTGTTTAAGTCATGCAGCCTGTGACTTTTTTTTTTTTTATGGCAGCCCGAGCAGACTAATAGGTTGTTAAAATCTAATTGTTAAAAAAAACTAGATAAAATGATTATAGGCAATTTTTTTTTAATTTTATTTGAGACATAGTCTCACTCTGTCGCCCAGACTGGAGTGCAGTGACGCGATCTTGGCTCACTGCAACATTTACCTCCTGGGTTCAAGCAATTCTCTGGTCTCAGCCTCCCAAGTAGCTGGGACTACAGGTGCATGCAATTCTTAATGGATGTTTAAAACAGGCTTTATTTGGAAAATGATATGCCAAGAATCATTAGGCTATAACTAATGATTTAAGGTATACTTTAAAAATGATGAAAGTCTGTGGGATGTTGACAGACATATGGAGGTTGCCAAGCAGACTAGAATGCTTTAAGTTCTGTGTAATTTTATTTTTATGTATTTCTCATTTGATACATTCTTTCTTGATCTGAATGTCCTCTTTGTCCTCCCATATTTATGACATCATTGTGAAGGAATGACCTGTCATTCTCTGCAGAAGGAAGGAAAGAGAGCATCCTCTGGGTCTAGGACAACATATCTGAGGTTTGTTCTGGTGTGGAAATGTGTTTCTGTCAATGTAGAGACATTTCCTCCTCTAACTGCATTGTAATCCATCCATCTAGCTTAGCTCAGTTATCTGACTGTATCTCCAGCCTGGCACCTTCTCTTCTTGAAAGGGAGGAGGGACAAAGAGTGCAGTAGAGAGAGAATCATCTAAAGTCTGAAAAGGGCAGTTTATACCAAAGGTCCTCAGGCATTGTTAAAAGGAGGAAACAAACAGGTAACCATTGCCAGCTAATCTCACCCAAGGATTCTTTCAGTTGTGTGTCTTTTCTTTCTCGTTTTTTCTTAGTTACTGAAAAACAATTCCTCTAGTAAAACTATAACGTTATGATTGTTAAACTAAGAGAAAGACTTTTCTTTTAACCTCTTCAGCATAGATGCCAGCAGAGCGTGCCCTGGAGTGGGTGTGGCCTCCATAGTGAGTGGCTGGCAAAGGACAGGATCAATCACAGGACATCAGAGGGCATAATTAGGGCCAGTGGGGGTGGAAACAGACAGCTATGACATTATTATTATCTATAAACATTTTGGGCCATAATTTTTATGTCCATCCTATTATTCATTAAAAGGCTAAAGAGAAACCCAGTCATAATTAAGAGTTCTTACCTTTCCTGCATAATGGTGAATTCCAAAACTAAGTTCCAATCTTTTGGGTCTCCAGAAGTACTGTGATTTCAGGTTACCTTCAAATTTTTCTGTAGAAAAATACTGAACTCATATATCAAGCATGTATCAGATCCTCAAAAAATACTGTGAGAATCATTTACCGTAAAAAGGACAATGTGCAGCGAACAAAGAAAATTTTACATAGCTAATATACGTAGATTTGGAATAGAATTATATATGGTAAAGTAACACTCAAGATCATTAATTTCTACCATTACATTATGATTTAGGGCATCAGTCCTCATGCCATGTCATGCGTCAGAGTCACCTCGAGGGTTTTTTTTTTTTTTTTTTTGAGACGGAGTTTCGCTCTTGTTGCCCAGGCTGGAGTGCAACAGTGAGATCTCGGCTCACTGCAACCTCCACCTCCTGGGTTCAAGCGATTCTCCTGCCTCAGCCTCCCGAGTAGCTGGGATTACAGGCGCCCACCACCAGGCCTGGCTAATTTTTTGTATTTTTAAAGTAGAGACAGGGTTTTGCCATGTTGGCCAGGCTGGTCTTAAACTCCTGACCTCATGTGATCCACCTGCGTCGGCCTCCCAAAGTGCTGGGATTACAAGTGTGGGCCACTGCGCCCGGCCGAGGGTTTGTTATAACACAGGTTGCTGGGCCCCAACCGCAGAGTTTCTGACTCAGTAGGTCTGGGGTGGGATCCAAGAATTCACATGTCTAACAAGTTCTCAGGTGGTGCTGATGCTCCTGGGCGGGAGACCACATTTTGAGAACCACTGGTACAGAGCAAGTGAACTACTTGAGACTGACCAAAGAAGTTTGTAAAACACAATGTGATGTCAAGCCATGAGCCTAAAATCTAGTGTTTTGTTCTC
>NW_016804965.1:2468257-2471899 GCF_001698545.2 Rhinopithecus bieti
TTTTTTTTTTTTTTTTTGAAATTTAAGGAGTAAGACATTTTCATTTTAACCAGCTTGAATGGTGATCTTTTAAAATGTATTATACACATCTCTGCCTTCTCAGGCACAAAGAATAGATTTAATCTTACTTTGATGACTTAGGATTATCATGAACATTTATTAATGTACGGTAACTTAGAGGTTATTAAGTATTTGAAGCGATTTGCCTCTATTAAATACATGAATAGAACAGAACATCACAGATTAATTTATTTCCTACCTGTTAACTATCTCTTTTCAATTCCAGAGCTATCCTTCTGCCCTGCTCACCAATTTCTAATTTTGGGCTGGAAAATTTCTAAGGTCATTTATAACCTGTGATTCTATGGTTGAGCTTCACCATAAAATAAGGAGAAGTCCAATATTTAAACTTGCTTAATTTATCACTAAATATTTTACCCTATCATAAACATGCACTGGTCCAGGTATTAAATCCAAAGGCTCTTCTTTAAAGTCAAATATGCAGGCTTTATGACAGCTATTTTCTCCCAGATAATTTAAAGCCATTTAAAAATATCATTGAGAATAACATGACTCTATTCATAAAACCATGCAGACACACTGGACTGAAAACTCACCTACAAGAGTCTGGTCAGTGGCCTTGGGAAATCTACATTCTTCATCAAGTAGGGAAAGTAAACCCATTGGCTTTTGCAGAAACGTATCTAAGAGGGGCCGGTTATCCTCATATTCAATAACTCTAGCATCCACATCTTCATTTAGGTATTCATTCTATAACAAAGACAAAACCACTTAAAACTGTGAATAATATATAGCTTGATAGTAATTACCTAAAATTTTACTTTACATATATTAAAATAAATTGCTCCCTTTGACATTGCTTTTTTTTTTTTTTTTTTTTACGGAGTCTCGCTCTGTCGTCCAGGCTAGAGTGTATTGGCGTGATCTAGGCTCACTGCAACCTCTGCCTCCCACGTTCAAGCAATTCTCCTGCCTCAGCTTCCTGAGTAGCTGGGATTACAGGTGTGCACCACCATGCCCGGCTAATTTTTGTGTTTTTAGTAGAGATGGTGTTTCACCATTTTGGCCAGGCTGGTCTCAAACTCCTGACCTCAAGTGATGACCCACCTCGACCTCCCAAAGTGCTGGGATTACAGGCATGAGCCACCGTGCCCGGCCTGAACTTGCTCTTAAACTGAGAGTATCATTTTATTTTTCTCTCCACAGAGCTGCTTGTTCCTTAAAGTCAGAACTGATTATACTCAGGGTAGTAATACCAGAAGCTCTAGTCTCCATACTAGAATTATGGACATCCTAAGTTTTCAAGATATAAGAAAATATGTTGTTAATGAGAAGTAACAAAATTATGTTCCAGACTTTACAGAATATTTAACTAGATATATCTTAGAGGTATACTTCCCTCACTGAATCTTTCAAGCACATGTATATAACTTTTCAATCATAATTCCAGCAGACAGCAGAGGGTTATAGAAACAACCAGTGGATTGAGTACCAAAGACACACAGTTTCACCTCTGGGCTCTGCCACTTGACTAGCCACAAAATCCTTTGGAATTTCCTTACTCTATAAACATCTATTTTCTAATCTATTAAATGGGGGTAACAAACCCCATTTTACAAAGTAATAACATATGGCATATTAATAATAATTTGCTGTTGAGTATAGTGTAATATAAGATGTGTATAATAGAAACAATGAACCACAGATAATTACTGTAGGGGTAAGGTACCAGCATAGCATAGGTACCTATGATCTACTTTACAAAAGGGACATGAAGGCTTGTGCCCAGTCAGCTTCTATGACTCTGCCTTCACACTGTTCCCAGCCCAGTGCTGAAGTCTGTCAGACAGAGTACATGTGTGACCTCTGAACTATGACATGCAGCCATGCTTGCATGTGGGGGAGTCACCACTTGTCAGACGATAAGCAACCATTCCTGGTAAGTGTATGAATCAATCACTGACGCGGGTGGAACACTCTGTGACATTCCCATGTTTAAATTACAGAACATTTTCATTATTATTTTAATATATGCTTTAATTCATGGAATACCGAAGGCACTATAGTGGGTGACAGAGAAGTTTAAAACGAGCTCCTGGCCCTCCACAGAGTTCAAATATAATTTGAGTAATAATGCAAGGTAACATATGATGGATAATTATGATGTATAATGTACTACTATAGTAAAGAGAAAGAAAAATTTCTGGGAACATCTGCAATGTAGCCAGTGGCAGGTGGGACATTTTGATAAACCAGAGCTTTTAATCACTACGGCAGGGGCCTTATGAAGCTGAAATTTCATTTCAAAGGTGTCACCAGGAAAACAAATGTATGTTTTAAATAAAGTAAAATCTAATTCATAAAAATGAGAAGAATAGATGGTCTAAAAGGTGGAGAACCTAAAAGGCATTTAGCTTATCCAGTATATGAAAACGAAAACGATGACTTGAAGTTTCACAGCTTTTGTATTTGAAGGTAATCTTGGGAGAAGTGAGTAGACCTAGAATTATTTTACTGTTAGACACATCATGCTCACAGCATATTATAGTTTAAATGGCAACTGCAAAGTTCAAAACAACTTTTGTCTGTTTTATGTAGAAAGTACACGAGGTTAAGGTCTAAACTAATGCATTTGTCATTTCTATTTGCCTGTGTCAAAATCCACTGATTGTTTCTGTGGTGGGTCACACAGAGCAGAGATGAGTGGCGTGGAAAACAATGGGCTCCCCTTCAAGACACTTGTTAGTATTAGGAACTTCAGGCAAACCAAGGCAGAAAAAAATGCTATTACTCAGAATTTATAAAATACTTTTAGCAAAATTATAATGCCTAAAATAATTATTTATTGTTTAGCAGTTATGATCCCAAAATGCTTAGTTGTTTTCAAGCATATGTGGAGAAACAAAGCTCCTATTTCTTCAGAAAGTCCTCTGCTCTGCCCTGTACCTTAAAAATATATTTAGGGACCAGCACGGTGGCTCATGCCTGTAATCCCAGCACTTTGGGAGGCTTAGGTGGGCGGATCATGAAGTCAGGAGATCGAGACCATCCTGGCTAACACAGTGAAACCCTGTCTCTACTAAAAATACAAAACATTAGCTGGGTGTGGTGGTGGGTACCTGGAGCCCCAGCTACTCAGGAGGCTGAGGCAGGAGAATGGCGTGAACCCGGGAGGTGGAGGTTGCCGTGAGCTGAGATCGCGCCACTGCACTCCAGCCTGGGCACAGAGCGAGACTTCGTCTCAGAAAACAAAAAACAAACAAACAAACAAACAAATATACATTTAAAGCGAAAGTGAGCAGAGTTATTGATTGTATTAAAGCTGAAGTGTTTAGTCAATACAATTCCTACTCTCTTCAGACTGTCTGAGTTCCCTTTTGAAAATAGATGAATAATCATTATATATATATATTTTCTTCAGGAAAATCAGAAGATTTAGATGTTAGGAAATCTTAGGAAATCCCACACCTGGGTAAAGTTGTTTCCCCTTCCCCTTCCCCTTCTCCTTCTTTCTTCTTCTCCTTCTTTCTCCTTCTCCTCCTGCCTCCTCCTCCTCATCCTCCTTCTCCTCCTCCTCCTCCTCCTCCTCCTCCTTCTCCTCCTTCTCCTCCTCCTCCTCCT
>NW_016804965.1:2474215-2513910 GCF_001698545.2 Rhinopithecus bieti
TCCTCCTCCTCCTCCTCCTCCTCCTCCTCCTTCTTCTTCTTCGTTTTTTTGAGACAGAGTCTCACTCTGTCACGCAGGCTGGAATGCAGTGGCACTATCTCGGCTCACTGCAACTTCCACCTCCTGGGTTCAAGTAATTCTACCTGCCTCAGCCTCCCAAGTAGCTGGGATTACAGGCACCTGCCACCATGTCCAGCTAATTCTTTCATTTTTAGTAGAGACGGGGTTTCACCATATTGGCCAGGCTGGTCTTGAACTCCTGACCTCAAGTGATCCATCTGCCTCAGCCTCCCAAAGTGCTGAGATTACAGGCATAAGACACTGTGCCCGGCCTCTCCCTTGTTTTTCATTGAATTTTGAGTCTGAGTCATGAAGTGGCACAATGGCAGGAAAGCCCATAAAAGGTGCACCTCTCCAGCTACAGCCTAAACAACAAACTTAAATATTTAGGGCCAAAGGGCCATTCCAGGAGAGATTCAAGATGACTACATTGAGCCCTCAGACTTGCACAGCAGTATGGAAGGGTGGTCACCATGGGCTGAGAGAGGCTGCAAGCGTCCACATGGCTTATAAATCAGGTGCAAATTTAAGTACAGATTACTCAGTACAGATGAGTAATACAAAGAAGGTTCACTTTCATCATTTAGGTCTCACCTCCTCAGAGAGACCTTCCTTCATTTTCCTAATTCAGCAATTTCCCTTCCTTAACTGGTCACTCTCCATGCACTCTACCATGCTCTGGGGTACCTCTTTGTGCATCAAGCTTTTCTGTATTTTCTATTACATCTTAAAACTGAGTAGACGATCACATGGTATGAACATTTTACAGGCTTCTGAAACGTGTTTGTAGATTGATTTTTTTTTTTTTAAGACAGTCTGTTGCCCAGGCTGGTGTGTGGCAGCGTGATCTCAGCTCACTGCAACCTCTGCCTCCTAGGTTCAAGTGATTCTCCTGCCTCGGCCTCTAGAGTAGCTGGGATTACAAGCATGCCCTACCACGCCTGGCTAATTTTTGTATTTTTAGTAGAGTCGGGTTTTGCCATGTTGGCCAGGCTGGTCTCAAACTCCTGACCTCAAATGAATCCCCCACCACACCTCAACCTTGGCCTCCCAAAGTGCTGGGATTACAGGCATGAGCCACTGCTCCCAGCTGTAGATTGATTTTTTGAAAGCTTGCAGAAACTTCACTGTAATCATAAACACTTCTAACTTGCTGCATCCTCACAAGCAATGAATATTTTCATTGAAACATTTTTAATCCTTTGGGAGGCTGAGGCGGGCAGATCACCTGAGCTCAGGAGTTCAAGACCAGCCTGACCAACATGGAGAAACCCCATCTCTACTAAAAATACAAAATTAGCTGGATGTAGTGGCTCATACCTGTAATCCCAGCTACTTGGGAGGCTGAGGCAAGAGAATCACTTGAACCCAGGAGTTGGAGGTTGCAGTGAGCCGAGATCATGCCATTCATTGCACTCCAGCCTGGGCAACAAGAGTGAAACTCTCTGTCTCAAAAAATATATATTTTAAATCTATTTTGATGGGGAAATGGTAGCCTATTGTTGTATTTGCATTTCTTTGATTATGTATTTACTTAAGAGGATAGATTTTGGGAGAAATAAAGTAGATACATGCTTAGCACATACTACATACTTAATGTCTGTCAACCATTATTAGGAGTATTATTGTTTTGAAACTAGATAATAAGAAACATGTCATGTTTTGGACTCAGAGGCTTCCTTACAGCATCAGTTGTTGTGATGTTGCTGAAGATTTGTGAAGCTAGCAGTCAGACAGAGTTAAATGAAGAGAAAGTCTCCTGGACTTTCTTGAAAACATCTTTGGTGTCAGGTTCACATTTGCTCCCTGGTCTCTTTCCCATTTGCTTCTGTGTGTCCTCTTGGTCCTGTGACTACATTCTACAGGAATCCATTAATGAAGCCGGCATTTGAGTGACTTTCCTGGGGAAATCATCCTCTTTAGTGTTGATCTCAGTGGACTGACTTGACAAGGGCAGTCACAACATCAGCTGTGGCTTCTGCAGCCCTTGCCTGCAGGTCTAGACCCCTTCCTTGTCAGCTTGCTCACACTGCTTCTGTTGCTCTTGCATTGCCTCTCTGTGGCATACAAAGTAAGACTTCTCTCGCCTTTCAATAATATGAGTAATTTTGAAGAAAAACGTAAGCCCCAAGCTTGAAAATTTTTGCTTCTGTCACCATGATGATGATATTATTATCATAACATAATCTTATCAGAAGGTTCTTGAGATATGACAAGCTACAGTCTTCAAGTATTCCTTAGAATTTGACTTTAAACAGAATTCTAGAACATTGTTAGAAGTCAGATCTCTAATAATAAAAAATGCAGTTGGAAGACCTAAATGAGGTACCATTCGTTGGGAAGATGGACTCGAATAATGGTGAACTATCGGGGAACTTGCCCCAGTATTTCAACGTAGGTTCTTTCTATTTTCCATAAGTGTTGGCCAGCTGAGAAATAAAGAGAAAGAGTACAAAGAGAGGAATTTTATAGCTGGGCCGCCGGGGGTGACATCACATATCAGTAGGACCGTGATGCCCACCTGAGCCTTAAAGCCAGCAAGTTTTATTAAGGATTTCAAAAGGGGAGGGGGTGCAAGAACAAGGATTAGGTCACAAAGATCACATGCTTCAAAGGGCAAAAAGGAGAACAAAGATCACATGCTTCTGAGGAAACAGGACAAGGGCAAAATCAGAAACTCCTGATAAGCATCCAACAAAGATCACAAGGCAAAGGGCAAAAGCAGAATTAGTGATAAGGGTCTATGTTCAGCGGTGCATGTATTGTCTTGATAAACAGCTTAAACAGCGGAAAACAGGGTTCGAGAGCAGAGAACCAATCTGACCTCAAATTTATCAGGGTGGGATTTTTCCCCACCCTAGTAAGCCTGAGGGTACTGCAAGAGACCAGGGCGTATCTCAGTCCTTATCTGAACCGCATAGGACAGACATTCCCAGAGCAGCCATGTATAGACCTCCCCCCCAGGAATGAATTCCTTTCCCAGAGTATTAATCCTTGCTAGGAAAAGAATTTAGCGATATCTTTCCTACTTGCACGTCCATTTATAGGCTCTCTACAAGAAGAAAAATACGGCTTTTTTTGTCCGACCCTTCAGGCAGTCAGACCTTATGGTTGTCTTCCCATGTTCCCTAAAATCGCTGTTACTCTGTTCTTTTTCAAGGTGCACTGATTTAATATTGTTCAAACACACATTTTACAATCAATCTGTATAGTTAACACAATGATCACAGTGGTCCTGAGGTGACATGCATCCTCAGCTTACGAAGATAACAGGATTAAGAGATTAAAGTAAGACAGGCATAAGAAATTATGAAAGTATTATTTGGGAACTGGTAAATGTCCATGAAATGTTCACAATTTATGTTCCTTTGCCGTGGCTCCAGCCAGTCCCTCCATTCGAGGTCCCTGACTTCCTGCAACAGTGAACTATTTCAAATCTTTCTGTTTCCTTAGTTGAAGTTCCAAAATTACCCAGGTCTAGGATAATTTAAAATATAGAATAACCTATATTTCTAGTTCACAAATAACTTTAGCACTCAGAAATGAATATTTATTGCCCTTCCATGTACTACCTAAATCTTTAAGAATCAACAATAATTTTATATTTTTATGTAGTCTCATCACTTACATCAGTACACACCAGACCAATCAACCTGTACTTACTGTGTGGGTCTTATTTTTTTTTTTTTTGAGACGGAGTCTCGCTCCATGGCTCAGGCTGGAGTGCAGTGGCACGAATTCCGCTTACTGCAAACTCTGCCTCCTGGGTTCAAGCAATTCTCATGCCTCAGCCTCCTGAGTAGCTGGGTACGGACGCATGCTGCCATGCCCCATTAATTTTTGTATTTTTAGTAGAGATGGAGTTTCACTACATTGGCCAGGCTGGTCTCAAACTCCCAGCCTCAAGTGATTCTGCAGACCTTGGCCTCCCAAAGTGCTGGCATTACAGGCACGAGCCACCATGCCCGGCTGATCTGTACTTAGTGTGTTTTTATTTCTTAGCACCAATCCAGATAGCAGTAGATGAACACTGCCTAAGTAGGCTGACTACGTCCTCATGTAAAGAACAGACAGTTCTGGAATAGTCTTCTCCCCACTCCCCCTGACACACCACTTCATCATTTTACTACAGGAGAACACTTTCTACTACCTTCTGATAGTTTTATGCAAGCCCGAAGTTTTAAAAAGATTCTTCCAAAGTCACCAATTGAAGTGATTTGAGTACTTTGGCTCGTGACATCTTTTTTTTATAAAAGGCTGGTACATGCAGTGACAGGGAACACTTAGTTATTTCACAGAACTTACACCTGGGGAACAATGTCATAGCCTTCTCCAATAGACAAGTTCATCATTTGACACTGCTCCGCAGTTGTAGATATTTCAGAACGGGGAAATGTTAATAGCTGGTATATATGACCCTCAATATTCTCCTGTATTTCTTGTTTTCAAGTCATAAATCAGTATCTCTTTTATTTTTATAAGTTTAGTCCACTTTTTTATGATCCTACCCATTTTAGGTCACGGGAGGAAGAATGAGATTTATATCATGAGATGGCACTGGTAATTCACCTGCGTTTGTGATGCTGTCTTTGTACAGATCACTGCAGAGGATGTGATATACTCAAATTCCAGAAATGTTCAAGCAGTGCCTACTCTGTGTGTGGTTAGGGGTAGGTGGGGCCGGAGAAGGTAGAATTTAAAGATCAGAAAGATAGAGTTTCTTTTCTTTTCTCTTTTCCCCCCCCCTCTTCTCTTCTCTTCTCTTCTCTTCTCTTCTCTTCTCTTCTCTTCTCTTCTCTTTTCTTTTCTTTTCTTTTCTTTTCTTTTCTTTTCTTTTGAAATGGAGTTTTGCTCTTTCACCCAGGCTGGAGTGAAGTGGACCCGATCTCAGCTCACTGCAACCTCTGGCCCCCAGGTTCAAGTGATTCTCCTGCCTCAGCCTCCCGAGTAGCTGGGATTCTAGACACCCACCACCATGCCTGGCTAATTTTTGTATTTTTAGTAGAGATGAGGTGTTGCCGTGTTGGCCAGGCTGGTCTCAAACTCCTGACCTCAGGTGATCCACCCTCCTCAGCCTCCCAAAGTGTTGGGATTACAAGTGTGAGCCAGTGCGCCCGGTTGAGTTTCTGTTCTTTCGGGCATGGCAAAGATGCTCTCTGCCTTTCCATTCCAACCCTAAAGTCATGTCTGAGATTTCTTTGCTTGTGGCTGTATTCTCCTTTTCAGTTATTCCACCTTCTAGTTCTAGTTCCTTCCTGTGAGTGGTCTCTAGCTGTCATAACCCTTGCTGGCCTCTGCTGCCAGCCTCAGTGCTCCCTGGGATTTCCTACCTTCTTCTATCCTGCCTTATGTTGATTCTCCTTGGCTTTTCATGCTAAGACTGACCTATGCTTCTTTTCTTTCCTTCTTTCTGATCCAATATAAATAATCTAATAATTAAATAATTAATAATTTATGATTTAATAATAACCCATTAGTAATCTAATAGATTATTCCAGTAAAGTAATCTTCTGTGCAGAAGAAAAGGGTGCTCCTATCTATTTAGAAAGAAAGAAAAGAAGGAAAGAGCACCTTTTTCTTCTGCACAGGAGATTACTAGATCCCTGGTCCTTGCTTACTTGTTTGTTCATGAGAAAAACCATGGATAGCTGTCAGAAGCCCCTTACTCTGGTCCTGGTTTCATTTCACTGTCCTATAACCTTGGGCAAATCACAGTTGAAGAGAAGGAGTCATTTTAATCAATGAAATATAGATAATCTATTTAGGTTTCTTCTAGTTCTAATATTTCAGAATGCACAACTGCTTGGATATGTCATGAAACTCAATGAATAAATGCAGTTAAGACTGTGGACAGAATGTTTGCAACAGGAAAGAAGCTACATAGACACATGTAGTCCCTGAAGTCTGTATTTTAGTAAAAGAACTCCTACTCACCACTGCTCAAATGATTGTGCCTATTCATGGAAACATTGCCCAGGGTAGAGAGAAACCATTGAGAAGAAGTTGCTTATTCTAACCATTGACAGAAATCCTCCTTTGTCAAACAGAAAGATTTTAAAGGTTGAAAATCTAAGATTTCTGTAAGGGTGTTACCAGAACTCAGGATGAACTGAGTATGTTTTACGTTTATTACAGTGGAAAAAAAAACTTTTGCCACTTTTCATTTTGAAATAATTTAAAACTTACAGAAAATTTCAAGAATAGTACAAAGAACTCCCATGTACCCTTTACATGGTGGTTATTCCATAATTGTTAATGCAGCATCATGTTTGATTTTCATTCTCTTTTCTATATACACATATTTTAATAACACTTTAATGAAATAACTATTTTTTTAAATTCTAAAAAATGGTGATAATACATATCCTGTAAAAATGTGAACTCATTATGAAATAAGATTTATGATTTGAAATCTATTTCTTCCTGCATTTTCTATTCAAAGCTGATATTGATGATCCTGTTAGTTTTTACGTTAATGTTAATAGCAAGTCACAGAGAATGCTGGCCATCATTAACTTGAGATGATACAAGTCATTAATTCAGAATTTGACAAATAACCTAATGAGAAAGTATTTTGGATACTTCCTAATTAAATATTCATGTTTTATTTTACATACATTTTATTAAAATTTGAAGAGATGAGTTTTAGAATATTTCTCCCTTAGCAGGTTCCTTATTCAGAAAAATATATATATACTAATGCATGCTAAGATGAAAATTCCAATTTAGTCACTTTTTGTATATGATACCTGCTTCTCAAAACCATTTAAGAGATGTAAAGGATTTTACAGATTTATATTGTATTAATAGGTATCAGCTTAGAATAAGGAGGCATTCGGATTAGAAATTCAGAAATACAGTGTTGTATATATTAGGATCTCTTTCACCTTAAACTATTTTTCCATTACTGTCATGTTTAAATCTCTACCAAAAAATTGTATTTTGGTTTGTCAACAGTATGCTCTAATCTCACATGTAGAAAATGACAATACTATCATATGGATCTAGGCTTCTAACTATGTATTTCACTGAGAATTACTTTTTATCAAAACTTCTAAAAATTTAGCCAGGCATGGTGGTACACGCCAGTAGCCCCAACTACTCAGGAGGCCAAGGTAGGAGGATGACTTGAACTCAGGAGTTCGATACTACAGTGAGTCTTAATTGTGCCACTGCACTCCAGTTTGGGCGGCAGGGCAAGACCCCAACTCAGAAAAGGAAAAAAAAAAACCCAACTTTTAAGAATATCATTAAATTATCAAAATAATTATGTACCACAAATCCCTACATCACATTAAAGGTGTCGACCAAGCTTCACCAATGAAAGAGAAACAGACTAAGTGTGCTACGCAGCTGTTTAGCAGGGATGAGGAAAACAGAGCCAGAGAGGCCGTCTGTGAAGCCAGAGGGAAAGAAGAGCAACAGGTCCACAGCCTGGAGTTGCTGCCAGGGCCCCGACACACCTCCAAACACCCAACCACGTGGACATCAGCTGCCATCTTCAGTGTGTGAAACTTTTAAGGAATATTTAAATGTGGTCTCAGACAATAACCTAACACTTGGTCAAGCACTTAAAAAGGAAGATTTGTTGTATTAAAGGCTTCACAAATGTATTTGGCTGCTTTGATGCTTAAAGGAAATGCTTATCACTTGGAGAGCTAAAATGGGACAAATGCTACCATTTACACACATATGACTTAATAGGCAAGAAAGTTGGACTTAAACTTCACACTTTTGAGCAAAACAATGTGAAGACCCTGATAAGGGTTTGTTTTTAATTGTCCATACATTTTAAAAAATCAGATGACTGGTTATTTTTACTTTATAATGTAAAAGTTTTGAAAATGTAGGTATTTTATATTAAGTGAATTTTATTCTTTGTAATTGCCACAAATTATGTGTTGGAGCCCACATTTAAAATCTCAAACACTGTAAACTTTAGGATGTGAACAGCTGGAGATGACAGTCATACACATTACTTTCTGCAAGAGAAGCCAGAGCCATAATTGCAGTTACTGTTTCCACTATGTGCTGTAAATAGTTTCCTGCTTCTAAAACGACTTCTGACATTCAGTTCTAAACCCATGGGTGCATGTCTAAATGATGCCTGTAAAAGCTCATCCTTCTACAGAAATAAATAGTAATAGCTCATTTTAAAAACAAACTTTAGTTCAGTTAATAGTCAGATGTGCTGCTCTAATAGGTGAAGAAAGCTTATCCAAAATACAAATAGGCACATATAAAGAAGTGGAGTGAATCTTCAGGATTCTAGAACAATACTCTGTAGCATCATACACATGTTTTAGGTGCTCACTGGCCCTTAAGAACAATGGCATTTGTTCCAATTCAAAGTCATGCCCAGGATTGACCAGTCCTTTGTGTGTGCTCTCCTTGATTTGAAGTGTAAACTTCTAGGGAGCAGGGATCATTTCTTTTGTATGTTCTATACCACAATGATGATACCACAGTGCAAAATTAAGACAAAGGACAAAAACCACCACTATAGCAGCAGCATGAGAATACTTTTGATAAGGTATGTACATTTCTCATGCGGGATTCTAATATGAGATAGGTGATTCCAGAGAACTTCAGCCCTTATATCACAGTTTGATTACTGTTGAGCTCCCTTTCCCATGAAGAAAACCAGAAAACAAACAAAACCGAAACCTTGGCTATATATTTATCGTGGAAATTCAGTGTGAAGGCTATTGTGAAAAACATGCTTTCCTTCTTGGAAATGGGATAACTGCCATTTGAGC
Organism: Rhinopithecus bieti; assembly: GCF_001698545.2. NCBI lineage: Eukaryota > Metazoa > Chordata > Mammalia > Primates > Cercopithecidae > Rhinopithecus > Rhinopithecus bieti. The sequence continues at coordinate 2,483,035 of NW_016804965.1, forward strand.
TGCAAACTAAAAGCCTCTCAGAAAATGGAAGTTGACAGTGTATGACACAATAATGGTGTACGAATGTAATAGCAAAGGCTGAAATATGAATACTACATTCATGGAATTGACACAATCAAGAGTAAATTATATACTTTTCAGCTGCAACTCATTTAGAAGAGTTTGAGTCTTAAATTTTAAAATAATTACAGCTCTACTTCTTGGCTGATCATCTTCTATTTGCAGGATGGGGACATAGATTACCATCTAATTTTCAAACTATTGTTTTCAGATACAAATAGTATCTTTAGATTTTATTAAAATAAATATACATAAAATTATTCTTCTAGTACTGGGAAACTGTAAAAGCTTCAAATACTATGAAATATCAAACTCCAGAAAAATTTTAGGAGCTACATATTTTACACATAGAAAAATAATGCTTCTATACACAAGCTCTCTTAACATTCTAAATATCTAGATAATAAGGAAAATAAAGGGATGCAAATTGGATGCTCCAGGTTGTTATTAAGAGATTCTGAGGCATATAGTAACTGTCCATAGGAAAGTAGGTTATGAAGAGAAAGGAGGTACAGCTGCCAGTGAGTGGATAATAGAAATTCCCGGATTTAGGAAAACGTTTCAAAAATAATACAAACAGTTGGAAACAACTCCAAGAAACATAAATAAAACTATCTACTCTGCATGCTATAGATTAGGTCACCATTATAAATTCTTTCACTAAAAATATTTAATTGTAGTTTATTGATTTTTTTTAATGGAAGGCAATGTGAAAATGATATTCAAAATACCTTTGTAAATAGCTTTGCTGGAGTGTCCCACTCTCTATTACGAATACACTGAAATTGGACTAAATAGGAAAACACTTTCAGCAGACTGTTATTTATGTTCTAGTGTTGTAGAACTGTCAATAAAAATAATGTTTATTGTTTTAATTAAGAACAGAAGTGCTTCACCTGTAAAGGTGCTGCCCAAGGCTTGTGCTGAGATCTGGCCGGATCATTTGTACATCTCATGAAAGTGAGAACACTATTTCTTTCTGATAGACAATAATGGCTCTATTAAACTAAGGAGCTTTCAGTTAGGTCAAATCTGTGATTATATTCGACCAAAAAATGTAGACCATGACTTTAATTCAAGATTTAATAGCAGTTTCTCATTTACAGAAATTAGTGTAAGTGTGCTCTGTGTCTGTGATAGTTAATATATACAGTTAGTTAGCTTTTCTCAGTTACATTTTCAGCCTTCACCTGGGTGTTAGAAAGAAAAAACAAGTACACTCACGTGTTAAAATCAAGAGAGTCATTGACTAATTCTGCATCTTCTGGATAACACATTCATCAATCTGATCATACTCAACTGCCAATGTCTATTTCATAAAATTACGAAGCAGAAATTCCTAGGTAGTTACTCTAGGAAGTCACCTGAAAATACTGGAAATTGTTTTAATTCCTCAAAGTGCTTTGTATAATCCTAGTTGAATTAGTTGAATCCTAGTTGGATTCTAGTTGAATTTTTTTATTTTGTTGGGGGAAATTTTGAGTTTGTTTTATTTTGAAATCCTCTCAAGGATATCTTAAAGGGCTTTATAGAATAATTGTTTAACAAGCCCATAGACAAAAGAATTAAGAGCATTGGGATCATGAATGAAATTCAAGGGTAGCAATCAAAGCAACTTGTAGGCCAGGCTTGGTGGCTCACACCTGTAATCCCAAAACTTTGGGAGGCTGAGACAGGCAGATTGCTTGAGCTCAGGAGTTCAAGACCACTCTGGCCAAAACAGTGAAATCCCATCTCCACGAAAAAAATGCAAAAATTAGCCAGGTGTGGTGGTGCATGACTGTGGTCCCAGCTACTTGGGAGGCTGAGGCAGGAGGATTGCTTGAGCCCAGGAGGCGGAGGCTGCAGTCAGCCGATATCGCCCCACTGCACTCCAGCCTGGGTGACAGAATGAGACTCTGTCTCAAAAAAAAAAAAAAAAAAAGCAATTTATAAACTGTAACATTTTATAAAAAGTGAAAAGCAATAATTATTGAAATATCTGTACCTTGGTTAAGGCTAAAACCAGAGTCTACCCAACCACCAAAAGAACAACAGAGGTCTTCCAATGCAAGTCAGTAACTCATCAGATGAGCAATGCATGGGGATGCACCTGGTCCCCATAAAGTTGGCAGTTCTGATAGATCATATCAAAAAGTTCAAACCAAAAATTTTGTACTTGTTTTGGTCTCTGGCTCAAATGGATGCTGTGAGTATTGTGAAGCATTAAAGCAGGGCAACATTAGTTTAATTAATACTTATTGAGCACTTGCTACACGTCAGCCTCTAAAAAGACAAAAAGAATTAAGACACAGTATCCTAAAGGAGTTTACAGCCTAGTGAGAAAGACAAAAATGAACTAATGACTGATGAGATGAGGAAGGGCTATTCCAGGGGAGTTGGGGAGGTCAGAGCCAGATACGCCTCAGTGTACCAGATGGGGAAGGAAGAAACGCAATGCAGTGAGTGCTGAACGTGCTTTCAAGGAGCTTGGCTGTGAGGGGAAGAGAGAGGACCATGCTACAGAGATAAGCAGAGTGTAAAAGGGTTTTGTTTTTTATTCTGTTTGCTTTTAAGATTTTAAAGAGATTTCTTCACATATCTAGGCTATGAGAGGGCACCGATGGAGAGGAGTAGAGAAGGAGACAAGAAGAGGGAGAGAGGGAGAGGGAATTAATATCTGATGGAACATTCTGGGATAGATGAAAGAGAGCTGAACAACTAGATACGATCTTAAATTTATGTCTTCTTTTGGCTTAAGAAATGTCAAAATCGCAATGTTTTATTTTGTGACCACTGTTTTCAAAATGTAATTCCAAAATAAATTCTTAAGAAGCCTAAATATTTTGAATAAAATGAAGTTCATGTACCTCTAATTTAAATGCAAAACAATATAATATTATTTGAAGGAGACAAATGATATATTGGATGATATTAAATATGACTCTTTTAGACTTAATAAAGTAATTAAAATATTCTTAGTATTACAGTTCATCAAATGTGATTTAAGTAAGTCTGATTTTTCTCTAAGGAGGAATATTTTTTGAAGTTGATTCATAAATTACACATTGTACCCTGTATAAAATTATCATTTCGTGGCATTTGCATCAAACCTATTATCTTATATTCTGTTGCCTAGCTACTGGAATTCTGAAGTTTAATGGCTTTTAGATGGATATTGAAATTTTAAACAGAATTTCAGCTTATGTAGTCTACAGAAAGAAAAACTGTTGGACACATCTGTTTACTTAAATTTTCAAAGGAAATTTCTTTGTTTACAAAGGCTCAGAATTGTAAGTTTTGGAGAAGAGTGTACCGATTTTCAATGGAGGACATTTAACATCACATATGAAGTCACACTAAATTCACGCCAGTTTTTTTGTTTTTATTTGTTTTTACTATGGACGTGGAGATAACAAAATCTTTTCTTTATCTTTCTAAAATGTTTAAGGCTTTAAGTCTATGGTTAAGGTCCTGCTTCATTTGTACAAGTCTGCTTATAATACACACATGCATGCATCTTTATAGTAAGTACTTAGACTTACCTGTTCCCATGCAAACACATGTTGATTATAATAATACTGAATTTGTTCATTTGCAATGTTAATGCACAGCTGCTCGAAGGAATTTTTTTTGAAATTTTCAAAGCCAAATATATCAAGAATGCCAATGCTCAGCTCATCACCATTCCCACTAGAAGAATTGAAGAGGCATTATTTTGAGTTATTTCCTGAAGAAGTAATGTAAAACAGGGAATCTTAGAGTTACCATTTGTGATTGAGCTAAGAAACTACTATAAGAACATACACTTAGAGTGAAACTTTCTTAACTGAAATAGTTTCTCTCCATAGCACATAAAGATAATGGCAGATATTGATTTTTATATGAAAATGGAACAGCATTTTCCTTGAACTATAGAAACTACTCCGATACTGTTATATACTGAAACAAAAGAAACTTTTTCTTCTCCTAAGAACAAAGTCACAGGCTTGAGTGAGTCAGGAATTACAAGAACAACCTGCATAGCAATTAGAACACGGCAAAATATATTCAATAAAACTGTCCCAGAAAAGCAAAATTCTGTTTAAAAGGTATAGTTTTCATTTTAGGAGAACAATTTTGAAAATCTTACTTAAAAGATCTTAATTATTTTAAAGAATTGTTATTTGTTTTGGATCATTTGCTCATAATTTTTTAATATAGAACAAATGGCAACCTGGAGAAAGATACAAATACATAGGGATTATTTTTACATTTAAATACTTTAAAATACAATTAGATTCTGTTTTACAATTAAGTATTTCAAATACTGTCTTTTTTACTATTGGTTAAAAGGTTTACTCCTCCCCAAAGAAATATATACATTGCAGAGTTATGCTGATGTGAATTTTTAAAAGAAAGTACAAAAGCTTCTCTTTGTGTTTATCATTTAGGTATTCCAGGGTTACACTTAGTATTATGTAAAGGAGTGATTTGGAAATGACAGCAACTGCACACTGTGAGCTGAAGGACCCGCCCTACATTTGGAGGAAGCAACTGAATTCAAAATCCAGGCTGCAGAATACTTTAAATATGTGCTGGGATGGACAAAAGGAAAGCTATCTGAGTATTTCTGAAAGTTCTTCTTTTGAATAATAATGCTGTATTATTGTATGAGGCAAGATGTCTAGTTAAAACTTATGCTGGTTTAGTAAAGATTATTATCCTTTTACAATCTCTTTGCCCCACAGGATCCCACAGAGATAAATATTTAACTCACTGCATAACAAAGTGTTAGAGACAGGAGGGACCTTACAAATAATCCAGTTCAGAGATTCTTAAAGTAGGATCTGTCAATGGCTTTCAAGAGGACTGGAATCATAAGTGTGCAATATTTTCGTGGGGATATAGAAATATATCCAGTTTTATTTTACGTGAAGGAAATAGGAGTTTTTTTTTTTTTTTGAGACAGAGTCTCACTCTGTCGCCCAGGCTGGAGTGCAATGGGGCGATCTTGGCTCACTGTAAGCTCTGCCTCCCGGGTTCAAGCGATTCTCCTGCCTCAGCCTCTGGAGTAGTTGGGACTACCGGCACCCGCCACAATGCCTGGCTAATTTTTTTTTTGTATTTTTAGTAGAGACGGGGTTTCACCATGTTAGCCAGGATGGTCTTGATCTCCTGACCTTGTGATCTGTCCGCCTCGGCCTCCCAAAGTGCTGGAATTAGAGGCGTGAGCCACTGCGCCAGGCTCAATGCCCTTATTTCACAGTTGAGGAGGGAAAGACCCAGACAAATGCAGTAAGTTGCTCAGTGTCCCATAATGAGTTAGTGGCAAAGCCCAGCATACAACATATGCTGTTTAAAAACTTAGTGTACAACTTAACAAAGTTGAACTACATTATTTCAAATGGTCTCCCTTTAGTTTTTAAACTTTCTGTAAAAATTTTTAAAATCTAAGAGTTGGATGGTTTTCATTAGTGAATGGAAAGGAAAGTTGCCATTTAGTATATTTAGTATACGTACATTTAGTACACAGGCTACAGTGGATATAGTAGATCCCCCTTCTGGGTAGGTACCATTTAGTGCCAAACATGCAGATGATAATTAACAAAATGAGGCCAAATCTCTAAATATCTTGCCTACATTTTCTGGAATATACAGATAATAAAAATCCCTGAATTTGTTCCATTTTCATATGAATGCTTGACATAATATAGATGACCGTACCAGAACATACAACCATTTTGACCATTACATCATAATGGGAAAATGGTATAGATAGTACCCAGGAGGTACAGAAGCAATTTTGAGAGACACAAAGTTAAGAACATGGAAAAATAATGGATAAGCTCTTAGACAGTTTGACTATACATAGTATTATGGTGCGGCATGTATTTTAGTGAAAAAAATAATGAATTGCATACTTCAAATGTGTATAAATGGTCTTTTATGCTTAGTAAGCAAGTGTGAACGAGGTGATCTTATAGTAGGCATCCATCTTGCTTTTCCACATGCAAAATGGCATTTATCACAGAACAAAGCTTTAGATGTAAGGACTTGTGTTCATGTATAAGCCCTGCCTATAGAGAGCACTCAATGAATGGTGGCTGTAATTATCTTGAAGAAGGAATGATCTAGACTTACAGTCAGATAACAATCCTTACATCATGGCTCTGCCATTTACTATTACCTACATTTATCTAGTGCATTTCTGAACCAAATTTCATTGGAGTTACAGTGAGGCTGTAATGGCATTACAGTGAGAGTTAAAATATGAAAATAAAGTTTTCCTTTATCTTTAAGGTTTAATTTAAACCCCCAAAATAAAAACAAAGAACTGCTGAGCTGACATTTCATACAAGCATAAAATGGTATATGCTTCATGGTACAACTTCTAATTTAAAACCCTATTAGTTGATAGTAAGATATCACATTTTAAAATTCACTTTTATTGTGTAATTTATGTTGCTACAGGTTTTATGTTGCAGCGGTTTAAAAGTGTTATAGTTAAGTGGCATTATGAGGTGGAACTATTAGGAAGTGAAGCTTATCTACTAAATTATAATTTTAATAATTTAATTATATCAATTATAGAAACATCTTGAAAGAGATCTATACAAAACAATCAATTAGAAAATAGATTTACATCACCTGACATTTGGGAAAAAATGTTTCTGTAAAAATTTTTACCTTGGTGATGAGTCATGCTTCAACAAACTGTTAATGCAATTGACTATCCAACTAAAGAGACGTCCATATAAGGTTTTAGCCATGGCATCCCTGACATCGGTAGCTTTTTCTACAGTATTGGGTCGTATAATTGTTTCTCCTCTGGTGACCACACAGTGGGAGGTGAGAGCTTCTTGTAGCTCATCTGCCTGAATACAAAGCAAAGAAGCACCTGAAAAACAGATGCATTGTTAGAAGAAATTATGGCAATGAGGTCACTCCCCCAAAATGAAAATGTCTTAATCTGCCTTCTTCAAATGACATGAATTAAATGTGTGGAGATTATGTAATGTAAAAATACGATACTATTCAACATGAGTCCTATGTCTCTTCTTGATCACTTTTCTCAGCTTTTCTCAGCTGGTTAAACTTAGTCTACTGCATGTTATAACACAACCCAAATCACACTGGTTGGCAGAGTAATATAGCTGCACAAGCAAGTGGTTGTTTATGTGATGTCAAACATACTTTCACTAAATTATGCTAAATAATTTTAAAATTTAATGAATAGCTTTGGCATAATTTGGATATCATTATTACAGACACATTTTTAAAATGTAGAAATTAATTGGAAGGTTACATAGACTTCAGGGGTATACCTCAATAAATGTATTTCAAGTACCTTCTGCAATACACAACAGAAAGAGCATAAACTTACCTTGACATTCATGTACTTATACTTGACATTCATGTACCTATCATCCTACTTTTTAGTTTCATACTTCAATTACTAAATTATGTTAAAACTGGATGCTTGAACAAACATTTATGTGGCATTTAATGTTGATTACATTTCATGGGGAATTTAAAATTAATAACACTTTAACTCAGTGAACAAAACTCATTTTTGAATATAATAAACATCTTTAACCAAAATTATTACATGACAGATTGGCTAATTTTTCAAATCTGTTGTTCTCCTTTTAAAATATTTTGAGCATTTTAAATTTAACTTTTAGCACTTGTGACAAGATATTTCTTGGTTATGTGCTAAGATTGTTAAATCCTATATTTTTTCATATCGTGGAAGTACTATAGGCTCATTGCAGAAATTTTACCTTTTAAGTTAACATTCTGCATTTCTTTCCTTCTAGGCATATTCACTACCATTAGTCTGCACAAACATTTTATCTCATATAACATCTTATGCATTTCCCATTTTGTTCAATATTGTTTGTAAATATGCTTTAATTTGCTGCATAATATTCTGACAAATACGATAATATATCAATAATTTTAAAATTAGCGGATGTTTAAATTGTTTCCCTACGTTCAAAATTGTAAAAAATGCCAGTATAGGCCAGCCACAGTAGCTCACGTCTGTAATCCCAGCACTTTGGGAGGCCAAGGTGGGTGGATTACCTGCGGTCAGGAGTTTGAGACCAGCCAGGCTAATATGGTGAAATCCCGTCTCTACTAAAAAAATACAAAAATTAGCCAGGCATGGTGGCACAGATCTGTAGTCCCAGCTACTCAGGAGGCTAAAGTGGGAGAATCGCTTGAAGCCAGAAGGCAGAGATTGCAGTGAGGAGAGATTGTGCCACTGCACTCCAACCTGGGTGACAGAGTGAGATTCCATCTCAAAAAAAAAAAAAAAAATGCCAGCATAAATATTTTAAGCATAAATCTGTGTTCATATTTTGTACTATTTTCTTAGCATAGGGCAGCAATTTTTCAAAATATGTAAATATGTAAAAGTTTTTTTTTTTTTTTTGAGACATAGTCTCGCTCTGTCATCCAAGCTGGTGTGCTACAGCACAATTACGGCTCACTGCAATGTCACCTCCTGGACTCAAGAGATCCTCCTACCTCAGCCTCCCATGCAGCTGGGACCACAGGCGCATGACAACCTGCCTGGCTAATTATTATCTGGTAGAGGTAGTGTTTCACCATGTTGCCCAGGCTGGCGTGGAACTCCTGGGATCAAGAAAGTTTTTTGATATATACTATTTAACTGCTCTTCAAAAAGTCTGAACAAATTACACTCCTCTCAGTCAAATAAAACACCAATAATTTCAATTCAATTTCATGGACATCAGGGACTATCATTTTTCTAAAATAGCCAATTTGATAGGAGAAAATGTTTTCTATTTATTTGTAATTGATTCCCAGTGAAGCTGAATACTTTCTTCTTTCATATTTTTATTGGTAATTTGTGTTTCTTAGTTTGAAAATTGCAATATTTTCATTGATATGTTAATCTTTTCCTGATCAATTTATGAGACTCTTCATAGCTTAAAGAAATGCTTTGATATATATGTTGTAAATATTTTCCCTCAGTTTCATTTGTACTGCAATTTTATTTATGTTTTCTTTTTTCAGTATAAAAGTTTTCATTTTTATGTAGTCAAATATCCATTTTTTAAAGAAAATCATTTGTGCTTTTGATTTTCTACACATAAACTTCTTCAAGTCCTTTCTCCCCTCAAAATTATATAAATCAATTCCAGTCTCTTTTATGATTTTTTTGCATTTAAATGTGTGTATGTTTGGAATTCATTGTGGTATACAGTATATGAGAATGATTCAAATTCCTCCTCCCCAAAATGGTTAGCCAGTTCCCTACAATACTGATTCCCTAGTGATTTGTAATCCCATTTTTGGTAACATACTTTGGATCTGTTTCTGAACACTGTCTCCCACTGATCTGTGTGTCTATTTCTGTTCCTACGTTGTTTATTTATTTGACATAGATTTATTGTCTACTACATGCTAGGCATTTTACCTGGGGATATATTGCTAAGTACAATACTTTCTAAAACAAAGCACTAGTCTTGATGATCTTTATCCAGCAAGAATGGGAAGCCAATCAAGAAATTTAAGCAGGAAGAGAAAAGGAGAAGGAGGAGGAGGAGCAGAAGGAGAAGGACGGGGAGAGGGAGGTGGAGGTGAAGATGGACAGGGAAAGGGGGAGACTGAGAGAGCTCACTGATAATGGGTTATGTGGTTTCTGAAATAATCGTGGAGAATGACCTGGAAAAACTCAATTCTTGATGTGACATGAACAAATGAGAGGTCACTTGTTCAGGTGAGAGGTGATGTTGTTTTTGATGAGAATGGCGACAATGATGATAAAGAGAAGTGGTCAGATTTGAGAGATATTTATGGGACAAAACGGTCAGAACTGGTGCTTAACTGAAACAACGCTTTTGTAAAACCATATGGAAATGCAGCCTTGGTTTGGACATAATTCCTTATAACTTTTCATTGGAAAGAATTTTAATATAAATTAATAAAGTTTTTACTTTCCATGAGTGGTTATTCCAGAAAGTACATTAATTAATTTCAATGATATTCATATTAATATCAACATTTTGTAACCTATATGACTGTCTTCTCTTATGCAGAAATACGTTCTCAATCATCAAAATCATTTTTTAGTATGGTTGTTTCTAGGTATACTCTTACCTACAACCTATCTCTATTGCAACTCATTCCACTGGCTGCTGCTAGTTCTTATGAATATGATCAGATGTAAGATTTACATCTTATCAATGGGTTATTCCTTCTACTTCTAATAAGTTAATATCATACATGCCAATTAAATTTTTTATATATGGGAAATTAGAACATGTTTCCTTGAGGTTTCCAGGCACATGCCAGTAACTACAAGCCAACTCCATACACTTGTGCTACTGTATTACCACACTGGCTCCAGAGACACAGTGGGATAGCATTTATAGGGATGTTGGGGACAGGTCCAGACCAGGATAATTTGGCACTTAGCCCCCTAAAACTATCCCATCTCATTCTGTTCCTGAGCATAAATCAGGAAAAAGTATATAAATTAAAATTTGTATCATAATTCTCCATTTTGTGTTTGTCTGTGTGTGTGTGTCTGTGTGTGTGTGCGCGCATGTGTGTTTGTGTTTTGAGACAGAGTGTTGCTCTGTCACCCAGGCTGGAGTGCAGTGTCACAATCTCAGCTCACTGCAACCTCTGCCTCCTGGGTTCAAGCGATTCTCCTGCCTCAGCCTCCTCAAGTAGCTGAGACTACAGGCATGCGCCACCACGCTTGGCTAATTTTTGTATTTTTAGTAGAGACAGGGTTTCACCATGTTGGCCAAGCTGGCCTCAAACGCCTGACCTCAGGTGATCCACCAGCTTCAGCATCCCAAAGTACTGGGATTAGAGGTGTGAGCCTTTGGGCCAGGCGTGGTGGCTCATGCCTGTAATCCCAGCACTTTGGGAGGCCGAGGTGGGCAGATCATGAAGTCAGGAGATTGAGACCATCCTGGCTAACACGGTGAAACCCCGTCTCCACTAAAAGTACAAAAATCAGCCAGGCATGGTGGCATGTGCCTGTAGTCCCAGCTACTTGGGAGGCTGAGGCAGGAGAATGGCATGAACCCGGGAGGTGGAGCTTGCAGTGAGCCGAGATCGTGCCACTGCACTCCAGCCTGGGCGACAGAGTGAGACTCTGTCTCCAAAAAATAATAATAATAATAATAAAATAAAAAAGAGATGTGAGCCTCTGGACCAAGACTGATCTGATTCTCCATTTATTATTATTAATGAAACAGCAAATATGGAATTATGAAAGTGTGTGCCAATATTAAAAATAAAATAACAGGGCATTCTAGGCAATACTAAATAGAAAAAAGCTGTGCTGTTGCAGATATTAATGGAAAACCGTAAATTACTGGAAATAATTTATCAAACTCTACTATTAAGGAAAACTTGAATGGAAGCAAATACTATAACATGCTTCTCTTGTGTAAAAATGATTGCAAAATTAATCAACCCAGGATGAATGGGTGTAAAATCCATCTAATATGAAAACATACAGGTCTTTATTGTAAAATGATATAGATGTTAAATCTATAAGACAATAACACAATTCTTTTTCAGATCAGTTTACTGAATTTTAACTATAATATCTGTGCTTTTATATCGAAATGTAAATAGCTCCCAAAATAGTCATAAAAGCCTAGTCTTTAGAAATATTTTCTACAGTAATCAGTTAATTTATAAGTGTGAAGATGTTTTAAGTAGTGGACTTTTAAATTTTAATTTTACACACATTAAATCTGAGTATTCTTTTAAGGATTCTAGGTTAGCACAATCGCTTGAAATGATCCTTATGTGATACTTACGGTATGTCATAAGACTTTGAAAGATTTCAGTTTTGAATAGAAGATAATAAAACTTACAGTTCTCCAGGGCTGTATGATTAGAAATGTGGCTCTTGTCAATCTGGTGTTCAGATGCCACAGAAGAAAATTCAATGTTGCCAACATTCAAGATTGCAGCCAGTATGCTGTATATACTTCCAAGTTGCTGAAACACACCATAGAAACATTAGCATCATTCTTCCCTTGAGTACAGCCAACCAGTGACTATGACTGGGGACAGACAGGGAGAGAACCCTCAGGCCCTATGATATCTATCCGGAGACTACGATAATGCCACACTGAGATCCAAGTAGGCTCATCCTCTTTCATTATTTTAACCTCAGAGTTTAGCATAGTGCCTGTTACCCAGTAAGTGCTTAAAAATATTTTATAAATGCAAATATGAATAAAAAATAAAAATGAGAAGCTGTTCTCAGAGAAAGTAGAAATGTCTCATTCATTAGGCCATAGATAAATCTATCCATGCAGAACTGAATTTCAGAACTTAGTGTGGTTGTTACCATGTGGATTTTCCTTGAGGCCATCTTAAAAGTGAGGCTGTATGTGTGAATAAAGGAGACCTAAGAAAGAAAAATCAAAAGATCCCAGGACCAAAATCAAAGGATAGGTGTGGTTTAAATATAAGTATTTTTTTTTTTCTTTTTTGAGACAAGGTCATTGTTGTTCAGGCTGGAGTGCAATGGCACTATCTCAGCTCACTGCCACCTCTGCCTCCTGGGCTCAAGTGATCCATCCTCCTAAGCCTCCTGTGTAGATGGGACTACAGTTGCATGCCACCATGCCCAGCTAATTTTATTTTTGGTATTTTGTAGAGACAGGGTCTTGCCATGTTGCCCAGGCTGGTCTCGAACTCCTGGGCTCAAGCGATCTGCCCATCTTGGCCTCTGAAAGTGCTGGGATTACTGGTGTAAACCACTGTGCCAGGCCACATAAGAATTTTAGATGACAGCGTAGAGTTTATAGTAGTTATTACTTCTTTAACATACATTCCTAATTAAGGTACATCAAATTACATTCAGAAACACATATACACACATATATGATTCTTTTTGGAGACACTGGAGGCATTTGTCAAGGAGTCTGTTGTAATTCTAGCTCTTCAACTATGTTCATGGTACAGTGAAGTAGAGGAAAGAGGCAAAATTCTTTACTGTTTTTACAGGTTGCTGCATCTATTCCAGCCCAGCTCCTACACTTAACAAAGGTGATTATTCCATTCACTCCCATATTCCAAGTCCAGATAAAAGCTGGATATGAAAAAACATCTTCAAGGACATGCATTTACTCATACATAATAAATATATATGTAATAAACATATAAACAACAAATATATTTGTTGAATGAATATATATGTGGGATATCTATTCATTGATCTAATAAAAACATATTTTATGCTGGGCACTGTTCTAGTCTCAGGTAATTTAGTAGCAGATAGGCTAAAGATCCTGGCTTCCTTGGAGTGTTCAGGCCATTGCGGGGAGGCAAACAGTAGGAAAATAAGCAAATAAACAAATATGAAATGTTCAGGAAAAAAATTACAAGGGCTACGAAGAAAATAGAGCTAAGAGGTGTAACTTAATAAAGAGGAGAGTTCCTGGGAAAGCACGGGCAGGCTTTTTCAGTTAGGAGGTCAGGGAAGGCTGTCCTCAGAGGAGGCAATGTGGAAGTTGAGGCCTGAATGACAGGAAGTCACCAGACATGAACTATTCTAGGCAGAGGACAGCAAAGGCAAAAACCTTCCTAGAAGAAAGAAGGAAGACCCATGAGGGCTGGAAGAGGGTGAGGATGAGGAACGGTACGGTAAGAAATCAGAGAGGTGAGCCTGGGTAACACCACCCAGGCTCCCTGGGCCAACAGAAAGAACTTGAGCTGGGCACTGTGGCTCACACCTGTAATCCCAGCACTTTGGGAGGCCGAGGCAGTTGGATAACTTGAGGTCAGGAGTTTGAGACCAGCCTGGACAACATAGCGAAACTCTGTCTCTACTTAAAATACAAAACTTAGCTGGTCGTGGTGGCATGCACCTGTAATCCCAGCTACTTGGGAGGCTAAGGCAGAAGAATCACTTGAACCCAGGAGGCGGAGGCTTCAGTAAGCCGAGATCGTGCCACTGCACTCCAACCTGGGTGACAGAGTGAGACTGGGCTGCCCAAAAAAAAAAAAAAAAAGCTTGATTTTGTGCTAATTGCCAGAGAAAGCTACCAGAGATTTCAGAGTGGGAAGCAACATTATCTTTTGTGTTTTAAATAGATGAATCTAGTTATCCTGTGAAACAGAGTGGATTGGGGCAAGATGGAAAACTCAGGAGGCTACTGCAGTGGTCTAGGTGAGAGGTAACAGTGACTTGGATATAACAGTAAATTGTAGAGATGGAAATAAATAAATGCATGTAGGGTGTATTTCAGAAGTGGAACAATACATATGCTAACAGATTAGATGTAGATATTTTTTCTAAGGAAATTCTGGTAAGGAATTAGCATCTGTAATATGTATAACTTGCAATGAAGCAACCAGCATGGGCTTTCATGGCTTTCAGGTGGAAAAATTCATACAGCATCTGACATTATGCTGTATTTTTCTGGAGGAAACTATAGGTCTTAGAAAAAAACAAACAACCCTATTAAAAAGTGGGCAAAGGATATAAACAGACACTTCTCAAAAGAAGACACACATACAGTCAACAATCACATGAAAAAAGCTCAAGGTCACTGATCATTAGAGAAATGTAAATCAAAGCCCCAATCAGATACCATCTTACACCAGTAAGAATGGTTATTATTAAAAAGTCAAAAAATAACAGATGCTGGTGAAGTTGTGGAGAAAAAGGAATGCTTCTACACTGTTGATGGGAGTCTGAATTAGTTCAACCATTGTAGAAGACACTGTGGCAATTCCTCATAGACCTAAAGACATAAATACTATTTGATCCAGCAATTTCATTACTGGATATATACCCAAAGGAGTATAAATTGTTCTATTATAAAGATACATGCATGCATATGTTCACTGCAGCACTATTCACAATAGCAAAGACATGGAATCAACCTAAATGCCCATCAATGATACATTGGGTAAAGAAAATGTGGTACATATACACCATGGAATACTATGTAGCCATAGAAAAGAATAAGATCATGTCCTTTGCAGGGACACGGATGGACTGGAGTCCATTATCCTTAGCAAAATAGCGCAGGAACAGAAAACCAAATACCGCATGTTCTCACTTGTAAGTGGTAGCTAAATGATGAGAACACATGGACACATAGAAAGAACAACACACACTGGGGCCTATTGGAGGTTGAAGGGTAGGAGGCGTGGCACAGGGTAGGAGGAGGGAGAGGATCAGGAAAAATAACTAATGGGTACCAGGCTTAATACCTGAATGATGAAATAATCTGTACAACAATACCCTATGATACACGTTTCCCTATGGAAACAAACCTGCACAGGTTCCGTGAACTTAAATAAAAGTGTTTTAAAATTTGTTTTTTTACCCTTGATAAGGATGTTACCAATGTAATGAGTATAAAACTGGTCTATGAACTTGGAAGTATATAAAATGATGCAGAATTCCATCATAAAGTTTAAGGGATCAGTTGAATCCAGTAAAACAGTGAAGAGGTTTGGCTGTATATAGAGTTGCATCTCCAAATCCTGCCTACCCAAACCTGCAGGAAAATTCTTCAGAGGGGTTATAATGAAAATTGAGTAGGAGTAACAACTGAAATATGCCAAGTGGAATGTGTGATACACCAGGTAACACAAGTAAATATCAGTTAAAGGTACATCTTGGGGTTCCCCATCTGGATCTGATGAGAATAGACCCAGATCTGTGGCTTGGATTAAATGACCTTAAAATAGTCGTTCTCAATTGTGGGGAAAGAGATAACAACTCTGCCCTCACAGGACATTTGGCAACATCTGGAGACATTTTTGGTTGTTACAAATGGGGTTGGAGTGCTACTGGCATCTACGGAGTAGAGATCAAGGGTGCTGCTTAAACATCCTGCATTGCACAGGAGAAACCCCACAAGAATTACCTGGTCCCAAATGTAAATAGTACTGAGGTTGAGAAACCTTGTCCCAGAAAAAAGCAGGATCTAGATTTTGGAGAAAGTTTCAAAATTCTTTGTCCCCAAAGAATAGTCCTGAACTTTTAGTCTCAGCTCAGAACCCCAGGAAAATATAAAAATAAGAATAGAGGTATTAAAGTAAATGAAATCTGTAGTATCTGTTGTGGGTTGAATTGTGTACCCCTCAGATTCATATGTTGAAGTCCTAAGTCCCAGTACTCAGAATGTGGTCTTATTTGGAAATAGGGTCATTGCAAATGTAAATAGTTAAGATAAGGTCATTCTGGAGTAAGGTGGATTCCTAATCTACTATACCGGTGTCTGTTTAAAAGAACACCATGTGAAAAGACAGACACACACAAGGAGAGCACCAGGTGAAGACAAATTTAGGTGGAGATGGGGTGATGGACCTGCAGTACAAGAATACCAATGATTACTGGGGAACCACCAGAAACTAGGAGCAGAGCATAGAACAGATTCTCCCTCACAACCCTCAGGGGAAACAAACCCTGTCCACATCCTAATCTCAGACTTTGAGCCTCCTGTGCTGTCAACAATAAATTTCTGTGGTTTAAGCTACAAAGTATGCGTTAGTTTGTTATGGCAGCCCTAGCAAACTAATGCTTTTTTTTGGTTAAATTTATGAATAAGATATGTAATCTCAGAATAATCAGTGTGTTTATTCTTAAATATTTAAAACTTAATATGTGAGACATAGTAAAGATCATATTAGTGACATAGTAAATCCTCTGACAATTAGTCTTGTGACTTAAATTTAAATATTTATTTGATATAACACTTATGACCTTAATTTGAAAAGCAGAACATATTTTGATTGCAAACTGCATTCAAATGTAAAAGATAACTTGATTTACTACATTAATAATTTTGAATTATTATATCTTCTTAGGCACTAATAAGTTTAAGTGGATAAGAAGATTTGGTAAATTATTAGAAAGTTTAGAAAGCACTTATCAGTCCTTGTAAGCCTGCTCTGTCCGTCATTTGGAGCATTCAAAATACTGAGATGTACTAAATATTTATATAAGTTCAAGTGTTTAAGATAATTTAGTTATGTTTGTTTAGAGAAATGTAAACTTATGTTTATGAGTTAAATGAATAAAGAACTGAGTTTTTTTTCTATTCTTATACAAAAAACTGTTGGATTCACAAATTGAATAAAATGCTGAGTGAGCAGAACTTAAAATTTTAAGAAAAAATCTAGATATAGATACATGGTTTCAAAATCATTAATACATATACTGAATTAATTAAATATAAGCAACTGTAAATTGTCCTTTCTGAGCACAAGCATGCCTTCTTCGGATATTAAAAACAACTACCAGGTGAACTGCCTGCATTTAGTTGCATATTTATCCCTCAAGGTGAGGGTCATACCTAGACTCAAAAGCATGATTAGCGCACAGCTTGCCTCTGGCATGATCCTCTTCTTGACCAGTCTCCTTGCCTCTGGTCTTGCCACTTGCCAATCCGTTTTCCATATGGCTGTCAGAGTGACTTTTCTAGCAGGCAAATCACATCATCCTATGTTTCCAGTTAAAATCCTTCAATGGCCCCTATTCCCCTAGCAATAAAGCTCCAGCTTCCTACCAAGGCATAAGAATGAAGGTGCCACATCTTCCTGTGCCTGACTGCCTGTCCATTGTCATTTCCAGCTAGTTTTCTTTGACATATTTCAACCAAACTCCTCATAGGTTCCCAAGTATTCCATGTTATTTTGTTAATTTCATGTCTCAGTTCTGGCTTACGCTGTTCTTTTCTCTCATTCTGGGGTGTTCTTTTTTCCACCCCAGACTTCATGTTTCCGTGAAATTCTCTGCTGTCATAGAGTTGACTACCTTTTACTGAAATGATGCCTAGTGTATATTTCTTCTATCAGATTACAAACTTACTGAGGACAGAAACTGTGACTAATTCATAGCTCTAGTTTTTAGTACAGGGCCTGGTACACAGGTAGTACTCAATAAATGCTTGTCAAACTGTTTTCTTTTGTTTCAGTCAACTGACAGTATAATTTCCTTCACTTTCAAAACAGAATCTCTCTTGTTTTACGTCTATAAGACTCTTAATCTGTGCCTCATTGTTTCTACTTACTTTTCTTAGAATTTTTTTATAAATCTAAATATCCCCTTCTTTTGGTGTCAAACTGAAAGGTGACAACATGCTAGCAGCCCTCACTCTTGGCGCCTCCTCGGCCTCTGGCAGTGCTTGAGGAGCCCTTCAGCCCGCCACAACACTGTTGGAGCCCCTCTCTGGACTGGCGGAAGCCGGAGTCTGCTCCCTCTGCTTGCCGGGAGGTGTGGAGGAAGAGGAGCAGGTGAGAAATGGGCTGCGCGCCGCGGTCGCGGGTCAGTGCAAGTTCTAGGTGGGCGTGGGCTAGGCGGGCCAGCACTCTGGCCAGCCCCGCTGGCCCCAGACAGTGAGGGGATTAGCACCTGGGCCAGCAGCTGCAGAGGGTGCGCCGGGTCCCCCAGCAGTGCCGGCCCGCCGGGCACTTGATTTCTCACCGGGCCTCAGCTGCCTCTCCGTGAGGCAGGACTGGGGACCTGCAGTCCCCCATGCCCAAGGTTCCTGCCCGGCCCAAGCGACAAGCACCGCCTCCTGCACCGCAGGACCGGGTCCCATTGACAGCCTAAGGGCTGAGGAGTGCGGGTGCCTGACTCGGGACTGGTGAGCAGCGCCGCCTGCGGCCCTGGTGCAAGATCCACTAAGTGAAGCCAGCTGGGCTCCTGGATCTAGTGGGGACTTGGAGAACCTTTATGTCTGGCTAAGGGATTGTGGATGCACCAATCAGTACTCTGTGTCTAGCTCAAGGTTTGTAAATACACCAGTCAGTACTCTGCATCTAGCTAACCTAGTGGGGACTTGGAAAACTTTTCTGTCTAACACTCTGTGTCTAGCTAAAGGATTGTAAACACACCAATCAGAACTCTGTGTCTAGCTCAGGGTTTGTAAATACACCAGTCAGTACTCTGTAAAAATGAACCAATCAGCTCTCTGTAAAACGGACCAATTGGCTCTCTGTAAAATGGAAAATGGACCAATCAGTTCTCTGTAAAATGGACCAATCAGCAGGATGTGGGTGGGGCCAGATAAGGGAATAAAAGCAGCCTGCTGGAGCCAGTCAGTGGCAACCCTCTGGGGTACTCTTCCACTGTATGGAGGATTTGTTGTTTTGCTCTTTAGGATAAATCTTACTACTGCTCACTCTTTGGGTCCATGCCGCTTTTATGAGCTGTAACACCGGGAAGGTGTGCAGCTTCACTCATGAAGTTAGCAAGACCGCAAACCTACTGGAAAGAACTAACAACTCCAGACACACTGCCTTTAAGAGCTATAACACTCACCAGCGAGACCATGAACCCACCAGAAGGAAGAAACTGCGGATGCATCTGAACATCTGAAGGAAGAAACTCTGGACACACCATCTTTAAGAACTGTAACACTCACCGCGAGGGTCCGCGGCTTCATTCTTGAAGTTAGCAAGACCAAGAACCCACCAATTCCGGACATAAAACTTTGCATCCTGAGTGAGTGGTTAGATTATATGAGAACAAAAAGTTCTCACTAAGCCAGTTTTTTTTTTTTTTTTTTTTTTTCCAAAAGCCAAGTAACTTATCTAAGTAGCAGAGCCCTGTGGTTGGGAAATACATGATTTCCTTTTCAGTAAATTTTGTTTTGGGAATGGAAGCAACAGTCCATGCAGAGTAGAGTGAGTTTGGTGCCCAGAGTTGTTTTGGCAAAATGTTCTAAGTCATTTCTTAGGGCCTCAACCTATCCCGGATGCCTAATTGATACCCATGAGAGAGAGAGGACTGAAGAGAGAGGACAATGACCAGACCTCAAAGTCGGTGGGGGTCATCATGGACCAGAACAAAGTGGCCCATCCCTGGCAGATGTGGCACTATCTAGTCTACTTGAAGCCATGGTGCAGATGCTCCTGTTGAGAAAGGACAGGGAGGCAGGTTGGGGTGGAAGGAGTGTGGGGAGGAGTGGACCCAGGATGGGATGTTACTGCAACTCACATACCAGGCAGATAAGAACTGATGGGACAGAAGGAGATGCTTTGCAATCAGCATTTGCAGCTGTTGGTACGTGAGATATTAATATGTTCTCTATTCTTAGGTTCAATTCTGCAGACACTTAAAGCAATAAAATGGCATGAGCAATCTGCAAAGACTAGAAGGAAATTAAGTGCCCCTCAATTTTAGTCATGGAATCATAGAGTTGGAAGTGACTCAGAAATTAATTATCCCTTTCCCCTCCTTTTACTGGTAAATAAGCTTAGACCAGAAAGTTTAGTTATTGGACACAGAGCCAGAAATAAGCAGTGTCAAGGATTTTAGCCCAGGGATCTTGACTCCCTAGCACAGAATTATTTTTATTTTATCAACTACCTCCTTGGCCCTGTCGTTTAGTTCAAGTCATCAATGTTGGCCAAATCGTGGCATTCTGGAATTGTAACTTGTTTTATGTTTTTTGAATGAAAAAAAAGGTATCAAATTATTTTTAAATTATTACAAATGACAAACCAAATGGAATATACACACCCTTCCATTCTGATCAAAACCTTTTTTTTTTTTTTTTTTTTTTTTTTTTTTTTTTTTTTTTTTTTTTTTTTTGAGAAGGAGTCTTGCTGTGTTCACAGACTGGAGTGCAGTGGCACAATCTCGGCTCACTGCAACCTCCACCTCCCGCGTTCAAGCAATTTTCCTGCCTCAGCCTTCTGAGTAGCTGGGATTACAGGTGCACACTGCCACACCTGGCTAATTTTTTGTATTTTAAAAGAGACGGTTTCACCGTATTGCCCAGGCTGGTCTCGAACTCCTGAGCTCAGGCAATCTGCCCGCCTCGGTTTCCCAAAGTGCTAGGATTACAGGCGTGAGCCACCGCTCCTGGCCTAAAACCAATTTTTAAAAATGAACTGAGTATTTCATGGAAATTCATTACTTTTTGTGATGCTTTAAAATATTTAATTTCTTTCACAAATATTATTTGATCTTCCCTAAAGACATAACTAATAATCCAAAGAAAACATGCTAGCATGTGATTTTTAGACTATCATGAGAAATGAAAGCGCAATTAAAATAGAAGAAAGGCATTCTCATCTTAGACATCAGACATATAAATTTGTGTAAAAAACCCCCACAAAACTCCCATTATATGGTAAAAATTGTTTCTAAATGAGACAAACTACTCATTGAATCATCAAACTACTATGAATCATCAAACTACCAATCATTTATTTTAAAACTATAGCAGGGAAATGGCTTAGGAAATCATATGGTTTAATGGTTTCAGAGATTTCCAATGGTGTTATTTTTAGAGAATATCTGATTTTGATTTTCCTGTCATTCTTTTGCATTGTGCTGAATCACAAATGCACACGTGAACTGTAAACTCAGAGTATTTAAAGGGACACATACACTGGGGGTGCTGTCAATACCAATGAGAGAGATCAGCAAAGAAAGTGAGAGAAAGAGAGACTGTATTGGAGAGTCACTCAAATTGTGCTGCAGTCAACTGTGAAGGCCGCATGCTATGCTTAGAGGATGTCAGAATCATGCCACTTATCTTGATAATAAAAGTTGCCTTTTACTATCAAAATAGATTAGAAGCAGCTACTGACAAAGAACATATCCAAGAAAGCCAATAAAATAGCGTAAAAAATCAATACTGGGGATAAAAAGGAAGTAAATACTCACGCAGTTTAATTCTACCAAATCCCAACTGGGACAGTTTCTGCTTTTAGATGGGAGGCCACCATGCCCTACGAGAATCACCTTGAACTGGACTAAAAGTCTTCCCAAAATATCTAGCAGTGGTTGTGCTTCAGATCCAAAAAACAGATGTTATGTTTTCCTTTATCCTACGCTATACGTTTAGATGTTCAATAAGCATTGAATATGTTTAAATTTGGAATATACAGTTTGAAATAAATAAATTATATTTGTCAATAGATGCTAGCTGCAAAACTCGTTTCATTTTAATGTTAGTAAACATTAGTGTTACTAAACCAAGCAAGAGAAAATAGTTGAGCCAAATACAAGTGAAACCTGCCTCCAGTGAGTGGGACTTCTAAGTAAACAAACCAATTAAACATGAATCCTTGCTTCTTTTTTTTTTTTTTTTTTAATTATACTTTAAGTTCTAGGGTACATGTGCATAACGTGCAGGTTTGTTACATATGTATATTTGTGCCATGTTGGTGTGCTGCACCCATCAACTCGTCAGCACCCATCAATTCATCATTTATATCAGGTATAACTCCCCAATGCAATCCCTCCCCCCTCCCCCCTCCCCATGATAGGCCCCAGTGTGTGATGTTCCCCTTCCCGAGTCCAAGTGATCTCATTGTTCAGTTCCCACCTATGAGTGAGAACATGCGGTGTTTGGTTTTCTGTTCTTGTGATAGTTTGCTAAGAATGATGGTTTCCAGCTGCATCCATGTCCCTACAAAGGACGCAAACTCATCCTTTTTTATGGCTGCATAGTATTCCATGGTGTATATGTGCCACATTTTCTTAATCCAGTCTGTCACAGATGGACATTTGGGTTGATTCCAAGTCTTTGCTATTGTGAATAGTGCCGCAATAAACATACGTGTGCATGTGTCTTTGTAGTAGAATAATTTATAATCCTTTGGGTATATACCCAGTAGTGGGATGGCTGGGGCATATGGGACATCTAGGTCTAGATCCTTGAGGGATTGCCATACTGTTTTCCATAATGGTTGAACTAGTTTACAATCCCACCAACAGTGTAAAAGTGTTCCTATTTCTCCACATCCTCTCCAACAACTGTTGTTTCCTGACTTTTTAATGATTGCCATTCTAACTGGTGTGAGATGGTATCTCATTGTGGTTTTGATTTGCATTTCCCTGATGGCGAGTGATGATGAGCATTTTTTCATGTGTCTGTTGGCTGTATGAATGTCTTCTTTTGAGAAATGTCTGTTCATATCCTTTCCCCACTTTCTAAGATAGCAAAAGTGAATGTGTTAAGAAGCAGATCAACTCTGAAGACAAAAGGCAAGGAAAAGAACTAGGAAGAGGCCCAGCCCCTGGTCACAAGCAGGCACTGCCTTGCTTGTTATACATCTTCCAGTTAGAAGGATGCCCTGAGCTCCTACTGGCTGCTCCTGTTTTCCCCTAACCAGGCATCCAACAGAGCCAGGCCACAGTTCACAAGGAGCATCTACCATTAGCAACACTGATCTTATGACCAAGGATTGAGGAAAAGAATGACTGCTGTTTTTTTCTTTATTGACTGAATCCCAAATAAATTGGCTCTGCTTTACGAGCCAGGACACTGAGTGCTTGAATCAGCTTGTCTCCATAGGTGCAAACTGTGGGAAGGGTGAGGACCAGATTAGGGAGGGCTGAGGGGAAATGATGCAGCGGAAGGGGAGGGGCCAGATTTGAAACTGAATGTTGGCAGCAGGGAAAGATGCACCTGGAAGTGGTCATGCCCAGGAAAGGGTAGGGGTAGGGGTAGAATTAGGGTTAGGCTGACTAACAAGAGCAAAACATTCAAGTGGTCATTTATGATGCCTGGGACATCAGAATTAGAGCATAAGAATGAGACTATATTTAGAACAGGGTGGCATATGGAGTCAGTCTCCTGGGAATGTGCCCCTAGCTCATCTGTAGTCTTTGGGTGGGGGCCACATATCACCTGAAATATGGCTGAAACTCCTGCTTTCTGAGTCAGGGAGTTCCTCTCCCAGAGCTGAAGCCATTACGAACACATTTATTTCTCTAGTATTAAAAATATCACCAGGCACAGCGACTCATGCCTGTAATTCCAGCTACTTGGAAGGCTGAGGCCGGAGGATCACTTAAGGCCAGGAGTTTGAGACCAGCCTGGGCAACACAGTGAGATGCACCTCTACAAAAAAATGTTTTAAAAAGTTAGCTGGCGGTGGCTCAAGCCTGTAATCCCAGCACTTTGGGAGGCCGAGACGGGCGGATCACGAGGTCAGGAGATCGAGACCATCCTGGCTAACCTGGTGAAACCCCGTCTCTACAAAAAAATACAAAAAACTAGCCAGGCGAGGTGGCGGGCACCTGTAGTCCCAGCTACTTGGGAGGCTGAGGCAGGAGAATGGCGTAAACCTGGGAGGCGGAGCTTGCAGTGAGCTGAGATCCGGCCACTGCACTCCAGCCTGGGCGACAGAGCGAGACTCCGTCTCAAAAAAAAAAAAAAAAAAAAAGTTAGCTGGGCATGGTGGTAATCGCCTATAGTCCCAGCTAATCAGGAGGCTGAGGTGGAAGGAAGGACAGATTGAGTTCAGGAGTTTGAAATTACAGTGAGCTGATTTCACTACTGCACTCCAGCCTAAGCAACACAGAGAGATCCCATCAAGAAAGAAAGGGAAGGAAGGAAGGAGGGAAAAAAGGAAGGAAGGAGCCACCCACCCAAAAAATGATTTTCCAGAAATATATCAGGAAAAAGAAAGAAAAGAAAGAAAGCCCATAAAATGATTTTCCAGAAATATATTGGGGTCATCTCTGACTCCAGGTCCTACAGTTTAGACCTTGTTTCCAAAAGACAATCAGGTAAAAGGTCAATGGCACAAATTTCAGCATGATAGGGTGTCTACCACACAGACCTCATGGCATGTACAAGGATACGCACACTCGATCCTTTACATGAGGTATCCATGATAAGTTCTAAATGCTTAGTGGTCTGTCAATTGTTCAACTCCTACTCACTCCTCATCATTTTCTTTCAACTCTCAGACAAACGGTGCTATGGTCAAGTTAATGCTCCTGTCCTTATATATCAATCCAGACATCCTGCCAACCTTTGCTGCTTCATTTTTTTTGAAGGGAGGAGATGGGGGAATGAGATTCACATACTGGCCACTTAAGAACCAGGTACTGTCTCACTGTAACAAATTACAGCTAAGAGCAAAGTCTGAAAGCTTCTCCAAAAGTCTCAGAAAATGCATTAAACAATGGATTTTTGTTCCATTTTATAGCCTAAAAACCATCTAGTGCATCGAGAGAGAAGGGGCCCATTCATCTCCTTTCTGACCTAGAGACCACAGAAGCATTGAGTTCCCAAATTACAGCTGCAGTGTAGTAGATATAGAGTGGACAGCCTGACTTCTCAACCCCAAGTTCCAGGTGGGGTCCACGAATCAATGGAGAGAAAGCATCATTCAGAAATGAAGATGGTCAAGTTGGAGTCTCTACTTTTAAGCCAAAAAGTCATTTAACTTCAGCTCACAACTTTTTGTGAGTAAAGTGTCTTCCTAAGGATGCACTCAATCTTGGCTTGCCATTGAGTCTAGAGTACAACTTTCTTGTTGTCCTTATAATTCATAATGTTCTAGTAAAATCAGAACTCTTTGGGGGAACTCATTGCAATAACTCCCCCTCTGGTCCCAAGAGGACTTGTTAATAATTCTTGACTGGTGCTGGAAGTAGTCTTCCAGATTCCCTCTGGCTCCTCAAATTCACTCTCACCTATGTTTCCCTACAACCAATTAATTCCTCTAGAAACAGAGTAGCAATGTTTATTCAGATTACTCAATGAGAGATTCTAAATTCTGGACCTGTAAAAGTAGCCAGGAAAGAGTCTCTTCATGAAGTCTGAATTCCTCTTGGTTAAGGAGAAAGCTCATACTAGAAAAGTTTACTTTAAAAGTTGGAATGTTTCACAACCACTATTGTTTGACTACAACACACTAGATTATAGCAGTCCCCTCTAAACCATGGGAGATACCTCCCAAGACCTCCAGTGGATTCCCGAAATCACAGATAGTACTGAACTCTCTCTATATGTACTATGTATTTTTGAACTGATAACCAACAGGGTTACTAAGTGGCTAAGGGGCAAGTAGCCTATACAGCATGGGCATGCTAGACAAAGAGAAGATTCGCTTACCAGGATGGAAGGAGTGGGATTTCATCATGCTACTCAGCACGGCATGCTATTTAAAATTGTTTATTTCTAGAATTTTCTGTTTAATATTTTCAAACTGCAGTTGACTACAGGTAGCTGAGACTGCAGAAAGTGAAACTGCAGATTAGAGGGTAGTACTGTAATCTAAATATTCATTGTTACAGATACTGTCTGGTTTGTCAGTTAAGTCTAACAAAGTTCCTTTCATAGTAATTTTTATTTCTCATTTCTTACAGTGGACAACTTGTCATATAATTATTCTACATTTTTCATTCTTAGATGGATTGTACAAAACAAAATCTCTCTTTCAAGAAGTCCTTATTAAATAAGATAGTGCTGAACTAAATAATTGGAATTCCATTTGAATCTATGTATTCTTGTTCTACCAAATAACTGTCTGGAACATCTCTGGGTGATAAAGTTAGCTTTGGGGAGATGGATCAGTGAAGATTTCTAAGATCTTGATGGACAAAGACGGCACTGGATTTACCTAAACCTCCCTTGTAAGGCAGGGCCCTAATTCCAATCAAAATAAAATCCATTTACTCTGCTTCTCCAACCTCACCCAGCTGGTAAGATCACACTTATCTTCTAGGGGCAAGGTCTTGAAAACATCCCCCAGTCCCCACCTCCTGTAAGCCTGCAGCAAGGATACTCAAGATGGAGCCAAAAGCTTTCCAAGAGAAGGTAAGACTGAGAGACTCCTGTCTTCAGAGTCGCCAACAGCAGAAGTTCCCTATTTGGAGAATATGCCAAAAGCACGTACATCTTTACAAATATTACTTTTGGCAAGCAGATGGATCATGGAACTAAAGTTACTGCTAATAGTCTTCCATTTTGGAAGGGAGTCAACAGTGCCTTAAAAACAGACTACAAAATCGTTAGATTCAATAATTTCATAGCATACAATTTGAATATTTTTTATAAAGTTTCACTTCTATTAGCATGTCTACATTTTATATGTTGCTGATTAAATTTTCTAATTTTTTGAGAAGAATTGAAGAATTAGTTTTTTGTTTGTTTGTTTTAGCTTAAGCTCTTAGTAGAGATCTGATAACCCAAAGGATCCTGGTAAACTTCTTAAGCAGACACATTGACTGTTTAAAGCTGCAGGAGTGTCATTTATGAAAATGAAATCAAAATTCAACGAATTGCAGAAAGAGTTCATCTAAAATTCCAGAAAGAGTTAATCTAAAAGCCTGATTCACATTCAGAGTAAAATCTTCTTTCATCACACACGCTAAATCAATGTAGCAAACAATAAACTATTACCAGCGAAGTCTGAAAGTTTCTCCAAAAGCCTTAGGAGTCCCTATTAAACACGATGCTTTGTTACAAAAATTAAAAAATACAACCTATGGGACATAAGGAAGTGTTTATTACTTGGGGATAAATTTCTAGCCTTAAATGCTTTCATTACTCAATAACAAATGTAAAGAAATACAGGAACCAAGTATTCTCTTAAAAAAAAAAAAAGAACAGAAGAAACAAATGAATAATAAAAATATAAAAATCAAATTAAAACCAATAATACAGACATGAAAACATTTATCAGATGGGTAAAATGCATCCAATAGCTGTTGTGGTTTTGCCTTTTCTTTTTTTTAAGATTCAAAACCCCTGTAAACCCAGTTAAAGATAAAAGAGAGTAAGGGCAAAAATGAGAATTTCTCATTGGAATGAGAAAGGCAACAAAGCCAGAGATATGGGATTAATTTAAAGTATCATAAGAAAACTCAGCAAGAAAATCTATGGCATAAGATTTCATGATAAATTCTTAGCAAAATACAAATAACCCCAAAGAGAAAACCTAATTCAAAAAGATAATTTTCATAGAAGAATCAGAAAGGTAATTAAAGACTCAGTATCAAAAAGGTCCAAGGGTCAGACACAGTTGAGTTTTACCCTAATCTATCTATCTTTCTTTTCTTTTTTTTTTTTTTTGAGATTCACTCTTTTTGCCCAGGCTGGAGTGCAATGGCGTGATCTTGGCTCACTGCAACCTCTGCTTCCCAGGTTCAAGTGATTCTCCTGCCTCAGCCTCCCAAGTAGCTGGGATTACAGGCGCCTGCCACCATGCCCGGCTAATTTTTTTGTATTTTTAATAGAGACAGGGTTTCACCATGTTGGCCAGGATGGTCTTGATCTCTTGACCTCATGATCCACCCGCCTTGGCCTCTCAAAGTGCTGGGATTACAGGCGTGAGCCACGGCGCCTGGCCCCTAATCTTTATTTAAGGTTTTAAAAGACATTGTCCTCAATCTTCTCTAATGATAAGAATTAATGGGATGCTGTAATACTAGATCTCTCTCAGAAATTTCTATACAGTAGGTCTCACGTATGTGTGTCGAGGTGCTTCTTATCTTCAGAGAACATTGGGAACTGATTTTAACTCACATAGGCCAAACAAAAAATGAAAAAAGCTCAGTGGCATAACTTTAATAATCAAATTTGATATAAAAGAAAACAAAAACAGTAGATAAATTTCACTGCTAGATATATAGATGCAAAAATTCTAAATAAAACACTAGCTCATAGATACAGAAATTTATCAAAAAGATAATATAGATGGACTTTATTGGGCTTATTCCAGAAATGTAAGGATATTTAAATATTAAGAAATCTATCAACATAATAAGGAGACATCAACAAACTGCCATAGGAAAAAATATGATTATATCAATAGCTGCTGAAAAAAATATTTGGTAAAATTCAGCAGAATTCCTAATAACAACCCTAAGTAAAACAGCAATAAAAGGAAATTAATTATGATAAATATTCTTTTTCAAAAAATAGCAAAACACTAAAACCATTTAAAATCAGAAACTAGACTGAGAGGCCAACTATAATCATTATTACTTAATATTGACTTAGACTAGTCTTAGATGATCTAAGTACAAAAAAGAAAAATAAATGACTGATGTAACATGAAAGGGGCAAAACTCTTCTTTTTGCTAATGGCATGATTATATATCTCAAAAATTTTACCAATGGAAAATTCATTTTACTTATAATAAAAACCTTAACATAGTTGTTAATAAATTTAAAAATAAGATGCAAGTTCTAGATGAATATAGCTATAGATTATTATTAAAAACCCAAAACAGCATCTAAACAAACAAAATCATATGACAAAAAGTACGTAAGTCATTTCATAATTTGGGATGAGAAGACATACATATGAAAATGACAGTGCTCCAAAAACTAATATATAAATTCAATACGATTCTAATTAAAAGTCCAAATGGGGTTGTTGTAATTGAACACATTGATCTTACAGTTTGTATGGACAAGCAATGCTAAACAATAGCTAAGCAAAGTATGGAAAAGAAGAAAGTGAGAGCAGGAATAGCCTTACTAGAAAAACACAGAATCAAACCACTGTAATCAAGTCAACAGAATACTGCTATAGAAATAGAAAACATAGATTGATAGCTAAAATAGAGGCATCAAAAATAGATTACATGTCATATAAGGCCTTAATATAGGATAAGTCAATTCTGGCTCTCCATCTGTAATAAAAGAAAAGTAGTGCTCCATCTGGTACCATAAAATAAATTTGAAATGGATTAAAGATAAATTTTGTTTTTCACTTTCAAGAAAATCTAGGAGACTACACGTACAACCTAGAGTTAGGGGAAAACTTTTTAACCAAAACTAGAGACCTAGATGTTATGAACAAAAAGGTAAATTTGTTTGAATAAACAAACATTTAAAACTTCATTATGGTAATATGACAAAAAGTCACAAATTATACAACTATAAAGAAACATTTATAACACAAATGATAGAAACATATGTCTATAATCAATGAGCCCTTACAAATTGACATAAAGCATCTAAATAATTCAATAAAAGGGGCAACATATATAAATATACAATTCATAAGAGTAAATCTAAGCAGCTAGCAAACAAATGGAAAGATGTTCAAATATATTATTTGTCAAGGATATGCATATTTAAAATGAGATGTTACTTTCACCCACCAGACTAGGAAATATTTAAAAAGCCACAACACATTGCTGGCAGGAATGAGGAAGGGAAGGGTATTAATATGTATCGTTGGTGGAAATGTGAAGTGCTACAGAATTATTGGAAGGCAAGGCAATCTTGCAAGTTCTATTCAAATTTAAAATATATGTACCTTTTAACTCAGAAATTCCACTACAAGGAAGCTATTTCATAGAAAGAAATGAACAAGTCAATAAGGACATACTTCAGCTTTGCTCATGGTTGCAAGATCCAGAAACATTTATAGTTATATACCCAGTCATGGTGAATGGCTGAATAAACTATGGTAGTACACACTGTAGAACATTTTACTGCCTTTAAAAGAGGTGATTCAGTGATATATTAGGTAATTTGAAGGGATTTTCACAGGCATTGCTGAGTAAGAAAAATCAGATATAGAAAAGTGTGTGTAATATAATCCCATATTAATAAAAGAATGATCATCTCACCAAATATATGCATGTGTACACATTTGCATGGGTGTGTGTGTGTGTGTGTGTATCTATAAACAAGACTCTAGGACTAAGTAAGTAAATATGGAATGTTGGATCATGTATACGTCCATTAGCTAGGGGAGGAGAAAGAGAGCAGATGTAGATTTAAGGAGGTAAGATAGGGAAGAGAGAGCTGAACAAAAAAAATTTCTTTAAAGGTGCTAGAAATTGACAAGCTGATCCTTCAAATTTATATTAAAGTTTAAGGGACCAATCTTGAAAAGCCAAAACATATTTAAAAAAAAGAACAGAGTTTTCTACTTATGGCTAGCCAATTTTCCCAGCACCATTTATTAAATAGGGAATCCTTTCCCCATTTCTTGTTTCTCTCAGGTTTGTCAAAGATCAGATGGCTGTAGATGTGTGGTATTATTTCTGAGGACTCTGTTCTGTTCCATTGGTCTATATCTCTGTTTTGGTACCAGTACCATGCTGTTTTAGTTACTGTAGCCTTGTAGTATAGTTTGAAGTCAGGTAGC
>NW_016804965.1:2514938-2620495 GCF_001698545.2 Rhinopithecus bieti
AAAAAAAAAAAAAAAAAAAGAACAAAGTTGTAGAAGGGTTTAATGCTTCCTAATCTCAATACTTATTACATAGCTATGATACTCATGTGTGATACCGGTATAAGGATAAATATATAAATCAATGAGATAGAATTGAGAGTCCAGAAATAAACCTATATATTTGTGGTTAATTGATATTTGACCAAGAACAATGGGGAAAGAATAATCTTGCCAACAATGGTGCTGGTACACTGAATGTCCAGAAGCAAAAGAATGAAGTTAGATCCCTACCTCACAATATGCACAAAAACTAACTCAAAATGGAACAATGACCTAAGTGTAAGAGCTAAAACTATACAACTATAAGAAGAAAGCTTAGGCATAAATCTTTGTGAGCTTGGTTTTCTATATAAAACTAAAATCATAAGCAATAAAAGAAAAAATAGATAAACTGAACTTCATAAAATTTAAAAACTTTTGTGCTTCAAAGGACACCATCAAGAAAGGGAAAATATAACAAATAGGATTTTTTTTTTTCAAATCAGATATCTGATAAGGAGCTAGTACCTAGAATATAAAAAATTTCTACAACTCAATAATAAAAAGACAATAACCCAATTAGAAAACATGCGAAGGATCTGAACAGACATTTCTCCAAAAAAGATCCACAGATGACCAATAAGTACATGAAAAAAAAGTGATACCACTTCACATCCACTGGAATCACTATAATCAAAATGACAGATAACAATAAGTGTTGGTGAAGATGTGGAGAAATTGGAAACTTCATGCAGTGCTGGTGGGAATGTAAAATGGTGCAGCGATTTTGGAAAACAGTTGAACAATTTAGTGAAAAAGTTAAACACAGAGTTACCCTATTCAGCATTTGCACTGCTAGGTATATATCAAAGATAAATGAACACTTACGTCCACACAAAAAGTTGTACATGAATGTTCATAGCAGCATTATTCATAATAGACAACCGAAAACAACCTAAATGTTGCCCATCAACTAATGAATGGGCAAATAACATGAAGTATACCCATAAAATGAAATATTATTTAACAACAAAAAAAGAAGTACTGATACATGCTACAAAAATGGATGAACCTTGCAAACATTATGCTAAGTGAGAGAAACCAGTCACAACGGATCACATATTATGTGATCCCATGTATGTAAAATGTCCAGAAAAAGCAGATTTATAGTGATAGAAAGTAGGGATGAAGTCAGAATTGAGTCAGAAATATGCTAATTGCTACCATATTTCTTTTTGGGGTGAAAAATTTATGAAAATATTCTATAAATGATTATGGTCATGAATACACATCTCTGTGAATATACTAAAAGTCACTGAAATATACACTTTAAATAGGTGAATTATATTGTATGTAAATTATATCTTAATAAAGTTATTAAAAGATTGCACTAAAAGAACATGCACATTTATGCATTTATGTAAAATTATATATATATGTTTATATATATTTCCCATATATGTATATGGGAAATGTAAGTATAAGTAAAATAAAAGATTAAGAACAAAACTAAATTCAATTATATGTCAAGGCCACTATTTCTTCACTTATAAAGTAAATTTTATATTTCCAGTTATTTCATAAGGCTGTTCTAATATATGTAAAGCACTTATGCTGGTATATATTAATCACTCAATAAATGCTCTTAACATTAATGATGATAAAAAGATCCTTTCTAAAGAGGTTCAAGTGTCTTTCATACTTACCTCCATTGTAAAACCTATGACTTTGAAACATTGCTCAATTAATTCATACTGGGATTTATAGAAACTATTATTCATGATGTCTTGTACTGTTCTGAGGTGGTCATTTTGTAGGTACCTAAAAAATATATAAAAGGAAGGATAAAAGTCTAAAATTAAGTGAAAAGTGAAAGTATTATTGATGAAAGTACAACCTGGTAGATTACCTGGGAGGCTTATTTTCAGGCAGTTTGTAATGGGCTAGTTTCTTTTTTTCAGCCAAACCAGCATAAATGTAGTAAAATATATGAAAATTTTTTTCTCCACTGGAAAAAAAGATATTTTCAGTAAGGGAGTTAGTAAGAATATTTATTGTTTAAGTTACTTGACAATATAATTATTTGAACAATGACTGTGAGTGCTAATATGGGCTTTTCTGAATACTGCATTTTGGCTTTCTGTGGTCGTTATTGTTGTCATTATTTTCAACAACCACTGTCATTAAATTCCAGACATTATCTTAATCACTTCATAGGAATCATTCAATATACATTTGTGAGTGACTTCCAGGCACTGTTCCAGGCACTGGGGATATAGCAGAAGCAAAACTGTCAAAAATCCCTAACTCGTTGGAGTTTACATGCCAGTGGAGCAGACAGAAAAAAGAATAATGTATACAGCCATGCCAATGGTTATAAGTGCTACATTATCTCATTAACCCACCATAGGCCCCTGAGATGGGCATGTGTTTCCTATTTTATGTAGAAGGAAACTGAGGAATTAGAGCTGTCAATCTCCCCCAAAGCCACAGAGTTGATAATTAATATGGATTTGAATCATGTCTGTTTGACTCCAAAGCCCATGCTTTTAACCACCTTTGAATATTGTCTTTCTGAGGCTTAGTTTTCTTACTTGTATGAGGAATCTCTTTCTTATAAGCCTCAAATCCCATGATTCTGTGGTTCTAAGTAGTATAAATAGCATTTTCCAGATGCTGCAATAATGTCATTAAGGGCATATGGATTACAACAAGGTACGTTTCCACTTCAGGATGTTTCACAACATAATTTCTTGGACCTTGGGGTCTCCTCTCCTCCTTCCCTCATGTCTTCCTTCTGCTCTAGTGGGCTCCAGGGAAAGACCACACTTTCAGGCTCTCTGCTGAAACAGCAGAGGATGAACCTCCTGCTCTATAGTTTCCCCATCTCTACTGCCCTGTTTTACTTCCACTCTTGATGAAACTAGTGGTCAATTGGGACACCCTGGGGTTTGCATCTCCCTGTGGCATTCCCCTTCTCGTCCTCCTACTAGATCCTCCTCCTGTTTGAGGGTGGTCCTCAAACTTCACTTGACTGTCTACTCCATTATCACCAGGCTCACCAGGCTCACAGGTTGGGACAGGGTAGGATTCTTCTTACAGTGTTTAAATTAATTCTAATGTCTCAACCAGAAGGCCTTGCTGTCTTCACTTCTTTCTATTGTTCCTTCTCTTTCCGTTGGTATAAAACTCTCATCCCACCACAAAGCTTTGCATGTCACCGTAGGGATTGGGGCAGGAGACACTAAATTGTTGTGGATACTCCCCTTCCTGCCACTCTTGGCAGTGGCCTGAACTGTGTTCTGGGTCCTAAACTCATCACACCCAAGATGGAAACTTCAGGGGCAGCTTGTATCCCCTCTCACCCTGCTCCTTTCCTTCACCCCCTCCACAGCCTTTATCAGCAAACTTAGGGGCCAATGAAATATTTTCAGAAAAGGAATTATTATTATTAAACTTATTTTTAGTAGAACAGAGGGGTCTTTGAATTCTTTTCCATATGAAGTACATGAAACAGAAAAAAGCCCACTTCATGATATGCATAATTATACATAAACTATTTTACTTAAAAGGTAAGAAAGGACTTAAAAACCTTCCAGGGTCTTCTCCCCCTGTACATGATGCAGTATCATCTCAGTGGAGATGGAAATTTACTGTTGCTCTCTTTAGAGATTATTCATTCTTTCAGTATGTAGAAGTTTTCCTCAGAATCAACAGTAACTCAAATATATCCATATGTATTTACTCTTCCAATAATGCAGTAAAATTTGGAGTTTCAGAGCAACTGTGGCTTTATTTTATAATCTCTAGTTTTGATACAACGTTCTGCCAAAAGCCATTCCAAGAATAATTTTTTACAGAAGCTCAATAAGGACTCCAACACATCACTCATGTAGGTTTAAAATAACATTAAAGATTTGATACTTGTGACACACTAATAACTATTGAAGGTACTCTCTTTGGTATTTCTTGAAAGTTAACAAATTGAAATACTTAATATGAAAGGGTAGAGCTTGATAAGGTGAATAATGCAGAGCTCTGTTCTTCCTTAGTATTTCAAAAGGAAGGAAGACATTTTCTGAAGAGAAAGGTAACAATGCTATTGGTTAGTATGCATTCTGCACTGAAACTCTCCCCTGAGTGAAGGGAGAGTCGGGGGGGGGGGGGGTCTTATATAATTAGGGAGGGATAGTCCCATTCCAAAAGAAAGGGGCTATGGGAAAATAAATAGATTTGAGATGTGTATTCCGTTGAATTTGAGATGGTAGCAGGATATGTGGGTAGTTGGAAATTTTTTAAAAATGTAAACATTTTTCAGTTTTAAGAGAAGGGGAGAAGTATGTCTTTGGGTGTCAATCATGTAGGGCTCTCTGTTGAGGCCATAATGTCAGAAGAATTTGTGAAGTGAGAGAGTGTAAAGAACAAAAGAGAAAAGCTGCAGGGACAAATATTTGGTAAATACACAGTGTGAGACTGGATGGATACATCTAAAACAGAAGAAGAATTCAGGGAGGCAGGAGAGGAATCAGGAGAATCTAGTCATGGGGCAAAGACAAGTGAAGGTTTAAAGAAAAGGGGTGGTCCAGAGGCTGGGTGCTGAAGTGAGGACTGGCACACCTTCCTTCAGAACTCATCCTATTCTGTTACTTGTTGCAGTCACCAGTGATAATGCAAGAAACACCAACATGGCCTACAACTAAAGTTAGAACAAAAGTGAAAGTTTCCTTTAGTTCTTGTCTTTTTTCACCACAGAATAATAAAAATTTCTCTACGACTGGCACAGCATATAATTCAGTTTGCTTTCTTCTAATGAAGCACACTGATTGTGCACTTCACTAATTATACATTGTATCAGTTAAGTGCTAACAATGTGATTGCTAACATTAACTAATACAGTGCAATTGTGATTGTTAACACTACTACATTGTTCACAATATACACTAATTGTACATTGTATCAGTTAAGTGTTAACCACAATCACATTTGTATCAGTTAAGTGTTAACATTTGTGATTGTTAACAATGTACACTAATTGTACATCGTATCAGTTAAGTGTTAAAACTTAGACACACAATATTAATGATTTCTTTTCATCAGTTTACATTTATTAGGAATTATAATTTGAAAAGACCTGGAGAAACTTTGGGGAATATACTGACCTTCAACGGACAATCAGAAAGTTAAAGAAACAGGAAAAGAACACACCTCCAAAGCTTACCCGGGGTCCCTAACCATATCAAGCTGTGCTTAAGAACACAGAGCACTATGGTATCCCACACTTGCTAATGTTTCCAGGGGTTCCCAGTTCAGGTCTGCCTGAGGACAGACAGAGGGTCTTACAAGTTACCAAATATCATTTCTCTGATTGTGGCCTCATTCCTACTTGTGGATCTTCTAACACTTCTTCAGAGTGAGTTCCACTCAGCTGCTTGCAGGAAGGCCCTCAGGGCTGTCTCATATGTGTGTTCACCTGCTTTGCATCCTGGGGATTACCTGTGCAGCCAATGCCTTTGACAGCCTCAAACGGTGGCAAAGTACTCACAAGGGTGTAGCTTAATTCCTGTGAAACCTTTGAATATTCAATGAAGTGGCCAGCAATCAGACTTAGAAAGCTAATAATGAAGTTTTGCATTCTTAAGGCACTACAGGGTATCCATAAAGCAACACTTTGAGTTTTTCCTTTTTAATCACAGCTCCCACCTTGTAAACTCTCTCCTCCTGGATATGCAGTCTCCTCAGTCCCCTTCTCTTGCTATCTACCTGCTGAATCTTAGCAGATGAACTCATTTCTTACTTTCATGAGAGGCTAGAAACCATGAGTGATCAGCAAGTTTTATATCATACTGTGAGCTGTGTTACCACAAGAATCCTACCTTACTTGGCTTTATGTCTCCTGTGCCTAGCATACAGTAGGCACTCAATAAATATGTGTCAAATAGATGGATGGATAGATGATGGATGGATGGATGGATGGATGGATGGATGGATGGATGAATGGTGGGCTTTGGAGTCAGACAGAAGGACGAGGCTTCAAACTCCAACTCATTCATTGCTAACTTTTTGACATTAAGGGACTTATTAAAATTCTCTTAGTTTCTCACTTTTAAAAGAGAAGATGACACCCTGTCACATGACTGCAAGAATTAAAAGAGATAATGACTATAAGGTGTTTAGCGCAGTGACTGACATAGAATAACTGCTCCATAAATACATTTCCCTTTCTCCACAATGGAGAGCACCATGTCTGCCACTTATTTATGTCTCCTATAGAGTCCTGTTAAGTGCTGGGGACATGAGAGAAATGCAATCAATGCCTGCTGAACTAAACTGTAGTAACAGGAGGAAACTGCCGTGGAAATAGCTATAATTTGTATTTATGAGAATTATCTAGCATTGCCTTCAATAGGTTCATTTTATTCTTGAAATTAAGTAGCCTCTTTTAAAATTTTCTCCTTAAAAACTATCAATGTTTAGAAAAGAATTTAAGTCACAGGTTATAAGATAGTACCATCATCATTAGAAAGGTAATCTAAAAATAAATGTGGTCAGAGATTGAGCTGGGATGACATTGCCAGAGGCAAAAAGTGAAGAAAAGAACAAAATGTCTTAAAAGAAAGGGTGAGTTCATTAAAAAAAGATACGCGTCTGCTCTGATTCTTCCCTACTCCTCAGATCATTCTACACTCTTCTTTGTTTGCTCTGGGACCCCAAAGGCCAATCCTTACAGCCTGCAATCCCTGGACTCCCTTGCTCTCTGGTTTCCATATGGGTTCAGCCAATAGGAAGCACAGGCAGGAAACAGGCGGAGGGAGGAGAGAGAGGCTGGGATGTTATCCCCTTGCTCTCTCCCTGAACGGCTGCATCCCATTAAGGCCATAGCTCTCGACAGGCAGCCCCTGATCCACAGCTGCAGCTGGCACCAGGCACTAGTGCTGCCCCTCCCTCTGCCTGCAGACAGGAAGGCAGCCATGGCTCCTCACCCCTGTTAGTCCATGGGCATCTCACCATTCATTCTTGGCTCTTCAATGCTCATGTGACTTCTGTAAACAGTTTTCTCAGTTAAAACCCTTGAGCTTGTTCTTTCTGTTCAGTACCCTGATTGATAACAGAGCAATTAAGTTTATAATTTGTAAAGGTACCTATTAAGAATTCTTCCATCAATCACAGGTCTAATATTTTCATATTCATAGGTCACTCAAAGCTCCTCTGGAACTTAAAAATGCAATTAAATTAGGTGAAAGAAAAAACATAAAAATGGAAAAAGTGTTATAAATTAAAGACAGCTGTGCTCAAACTATAACTGAGTTATATTTCCACTTGATTGTGAATTTGGAATTTGGAATGCTTTTCCCCAATAAGCAAAGTTGTAAAATTAGAATAGTTCCTTAGGGGGAAAAATTACTTAATTCATAGCATGCCTTAAATATAATCCTGACTATGCTATTTCTTAGAATGCATCCTACAATATTTCAGTAAGCATTAACAGGATTATTTCTGTGGTTACAAGCTCAGGGCCTCATTGTGTAACTCCAGAGGGTTATGTTCACGTGTTATTCTATATGAACTGTGTTTTTGCACTCAGCTCCATAGAATACACCGTGAATGATATCCCTTGATATTATGCAACAGGGTGGTGCCATCTACCAATTAGTTACTCTTAAGTAGTTCTCCCCGAAGGGCCTGAAGGAGAGGCTTACACAATTATGAGAGCAGAACAAATGGTTTTAAGAACTAGCTAAGTTTCCACATCTGCTAAGATCCTGAGGTCCTTCTATTTATGGGCAGCAACGGCACTGACACACATGTCCACTGAGTTTTGGGCACTGGACACACATCAATAAATAGTATCTACCATTTATTGAACATCTTCAATATCCCAGGTACTGTGCTATATGTTATTTCTAATCAACTATTAATACTACTATTACTACTAATGGCTTAAACTTATGGATTTCTTACTATATGCCATTCATTGTGGTATATACTATACATACCTTGTCTTAATTGATAGGTAGGTACTAATGCTATTTCATTTTAAAGATGAAAACAGAGGTGCAGAGAGGTTAAGTAAACTGTTTCAAATCCTACATATAATGAATTACAGAGCCAAGATCCTGTAAGAATCTTTAAGGTTTAAATATCTTACCCATGGTGGATTAAAATGGTCTGGTACCACAATTGAAAACCACATGTGTCTAATAATCATTCCTTCCTCTTTTTTTTTGAGATGGATTCTTGCTCTGTCACCCCAGCTGGAGTGCAGTGGCGTGATCTTGGTTCACTGCCAGCTCCGCCTCCTGGGTTCATGCCATTCTCCTGCCTCAGCCTCCCGAGTAGCTGGGACTACTGTCGCCCACCACCACACCCAGCTAATTTTGTGTATCTTTAGTAGAGACGGGGTTTCACCTTGTTAGCCAGGATGGTCTCGATCTCCTGGCCTCGTGATCTGCCCACCTCGGCCTCCCAAAGTGCTGGGATTACAGGCGTGAGCCACCGCACCCAGCCTCCTTCCATAGTTTCAATTGAAGACCAAAGGGTAATTTTCCATACTGGGGCTAGTGCTCAGGAGCTGGACTCCAGGCAACTTCTATTCATGACTTACTCATGAATTGAATGACACCAAGCTTGAAAGCACTTACATTAAATAATAATGTACTAATATACAACAAGGCTTATTATGTTACTGTGAATTAACTTGACATATTACTACAATAATGTAGCATATGTTTAGCATAAAACCAACATAAGAAAAATGAAAGATTCTAACTTGCCAAGCTTTTAAACAAAATAATGTAACTACTAGGGTACAAATCCAATGTGTAACGATAGTTTCCTCATTAGAATAACAAAGATGTTCTGTGAGACAGGAGAGAAACTTTGTCATTAAGCTACAAACCCGCAAAAGGAATTCATTCAACTTAATATCAAAGCATTATGAAGAGTATTGATGGCTAAAATCAGTCAGCAATAAAAGGTCAATACGATAAACCTCCTTCTTGAATCTTTAATTTGGCCCCTTGTGTATAAACATAGGAAGAATAGAATTAATACAAATGTCTATTTATATATGCTAGCATTTAAAAGAGAAAAGCATTCAGTTATTTCTAATTAAATTTCACATTAATTTTGTATAGATAAATATATTCTCTGCTATGTCAGAACGGTCTCTAATTTATGCTGTTAGTACCTCTATGATGGGCTTAGGCTTTCTATCTGGCAGCATAAATTTTAGGTTATTTATTAATTCCTCTATTGAATGCTACATATATTTGAGAGTAAGACAGTGCTGATGGATTTCTTCATTCTCAATGGTAAGTGCTTTGCATATAGTAGGTGATAAACAAAATTTTATTGAATGAGAATGACATTTTACTATTAAAGCATTATGTTTGCTTCTGCTTCCTCCAAAATAGGAGAGGTTTGAAATAAACTTACATAGCTTGGTGGATAACTCGGGATTTTTCCAGGAGATATTCAGAAATCTGTGCTCCCACTACAGCTCCAGAAGAGGTGAATTTCATTTCTAAGTATTTTCCAAATCGGCTAGAATTGTCATTTATAATAGTGCAGGCATTGCCAAAGGCTTCTACCAACTTGTTTACTTGTAAAATCTTCTCTTGCAAGGTTCTGTTATTAGCCTAAAGAGAAAATATTAAGATATTTTTAAAAACATAAAAAATTAACTTGGTATATAATGAAATGTCTCTTCTTTGGTAAGCACTTTATCTAGACATAAACATACAAAAGCATGTTCCTGATATATTGGCAGATGTTACATCCTGGTCTATTTTCCCCCTCCCATACGTGGATTCACTAACTTGTTTTCTTAAAAAAGGACAAGGAGATATTCTATACTTTTCAAATGCAGTTCTGCCTGATTTACAAAGATAATTTATAAGCAGCCTATGCACATTGAAGTACACTTGTCATTCTGTTATTCCTCCTCTACCTGCCTGGGCCCCCATCCAAATAGTCCCCAAAGCCAGAACCACTTTACTTGCTTTCACAGAAGCTGCTAATCCTGAAACTGAGAGAGGAAAGATAACTCATTAATTCAGAAGCAGAGAGAAGGGAATAATTATGAAAAGTGAGAACAGCTTGGAAGTATGAATGGGAGGAGTGGAAACCAGGTCAAGGTTAGCAGGCTTATATGGCTCTACCTCTATTTCTTCCCCATCTCTTATGCTCCTCTTCTCAAAGAAGTATGTTCCATGTTTCTTTTTTACTACTTTAGTTGAAATTCTACTGAGTAGAAATTTATTTGGGTTAATAGCCAATCACTTTTACAAAGGCATTCCAACCTCTGCCCCCCGAGGTGTAGGGAGGTATTAGTTATTCACAACTTGGCAGAAGTTAGCTTAAGTAGATTATTTTCAGTGTAATACCTACTTTAATACTTTACCAAGATCAACTATGTTAGACTTATTGCAAATTTTCTATGTTGAGGGAGAACAGTGGAAGCTATTTCTGGAACACAGGCTACATTAGA
The DNA here is from genome assembly GCF_001698545.2 of Rhinopithecus bieti. Classification (NCBI taxonomy): domain Eukaryota; kingdom Metazoa; phylum Chordata; class Mammalia; order Primates; family Cercopithecidae; genus Rhinopithecus; species Rhinopithecus bieti. The sequence goes on from NW_016804965.1 coordinate 2,525,446, forward strand.
ATTTGAGTGGGTTGGAGGGGGCATTCACAATGAAGTTTTCAGGCTGTGTAAGAACTTTGAGTATCTTATAAAAGAGGAAATAAGGGGTGAGAAAAGAGCACAGTAATTTGGGGGATGAACTTGGCTCTTTTAAAATGTTTTGGGCTGGCCTTGCACCCATGATAAAGGTGAGATAATATTTTCATTGGCATATATTGAATAGCAGTGACCTGCTAAGTAAGATTTGGAAGACTGCATATTTCAAAGGTAAGTTCTATCTACCAAACACCTCGTTTTTCCATCTGGTAAATCCTTATCAAGGACATAAATTAAAACAAGATAAGATGTGATAAGGGTAGGAATCTGAAAATACATATATACCTATCCCCAATTAACATTAATCTAAAACAAGACAAAGAGATTAGATTAAGGAGTTTGCTGACATCTACAGAACCACATTCACACACAATTAATTTATCACTGATGAGAACCTCTATCAGCCCGCAGATCAGGACAGAATAGCAAGACCTGCGAGTAAATTCATTCAGGTGTTCAGCTCCTCTACACCAGGATAATATGCTATGCCTCACTGCCCCCGCGCCCCACATTAAATCTTATCTCACCATTGTGAAAACCTTTTAAAATGATACTTCTAGAAGGAGAGAGTGGTTGATGGGCAAGGGGGAAGAAAAGGCTAAGATGAGACATCTGGGGTAGCGCCACCTTTTTTTTAGGTCTCTCCTGGCTCTTCCACTCCCGAGAGGGTCACAAGTCTGCTAAGTAGAGGTTATATTAAGCCACTGGGTCAAGACTTCTGATAGAACATATTAAAACCACTCAATTAGTTTTTAACAGGAACATGGAATTCTTCCTACTCATCATTTTGAAAATGAATTAGGAGTGACATCAAGATGGTTGGCCAGAAGCTCCTAGTGCTCTCCCTCTGATATGGTTTGGCTCTGTGTCCCCACCCAAATCTCATGTCAAATTGTAATCTCCATGTGTCAGGGGAGAGGGCCTGGTGAGAGATGATTAGATCATGGGGTGGATTTTCCCCTCACTGTTCTTGTGATAAGGACTGAGTTCTCATGAGATCTGATGGCTTGAAAGTGGCATTTCCCCCTTTGCTCCCTCTTCCTTTCTCTCCTGCTTTGCTGTGCTTGCTTCCCCTTCACCTTCTGCCCATGATTGTAAGTTTTTTGAGGCCTTCCCAGCCATGTGGAACTGTGAGTCAATCACACCTCTTTTCTTTATAAATTACCCAGTCTCAAGTAGCTCTTTATAGCAGTGTGAGAATGGATAATACACCTTCAAGCCCCCACCTACCTGCAAATGAGTAAACAAGTACATTTAAACCAAAATAACTAAAGGAGCACGCTGGAGAACAGCAAAAAACCAGCCAGTAGAAATCCTGTAGAGCACAGAAACCCAGGATGGCCACATAGAGAAGGAAAGGAAACACCTTACCTTTACCACATCATGCCCCAAGTGGGGATCAGCTCACAACCAGGAAGGAAGGACAGCTCCCTGCAAGGAAAGGTAAGCAAGATACCCCCAGCAACCTCTCTCACTACTGTGGACACTTGCAGTCATTGCTACTGGAGACTCCTGCAGTCCTCACAGGCTCTGAGCTTGGCTGAGGGAGCTGTCTTGCACCAGAGCTGAGGCAGCACCCCACCCTCAGAGGGCCTCAGGCCTCCTGAACACTGAAGTAGTTGCTGCCACCACACATCACAGGTGAGGTGGTACCTTGCACCCTGGGGCTCCAAGCCTCTGGCACACCTAAGCAGGAGCACCTCCTAGCACCACAGATGATCAAATATGTGGAAATTAAACAATGTACTGCTGAACAGCCAATTGGTCAAAGAAGAAAGTAAAAGGGAAAGTAAAAAATACCTTGAGACAAACAACAAGGAAAACACAACATACCAAGCCTATGGAATGTAGCAAAAGCAATTCTAAGAGAGAGGTTTGTAGCAATAAATTCCTACGTTAAAAAAGAAGCAAGCTCCAAAATAAATAGTCTAGCATTATGCCTCGAGGAACTAAAAAGTGAAGACAAAGTTAAAGCCAAAATTAGCAGAGGAAAGGAAAAAAATCAAAACCTAAGCAAAAGTAAATCAAATACAGAAAGGAAAACTATAAAAGAATCAATAAAACTATGAGTTTTGCTTTTGAAAAAAATAAGACCGACAAACCCTTAGCTAGTCTAAGAAAATAAAAGCGATGACTAAGATAAGTAAAATAAAAAATGCAAGTACAGAAATTACAACAGACGTATCAGAAATAAAAAGGATCATAGGGACTATTATGAACAATTATCTATAAACAATTTGGGTAGCTTGGAGGAAGTAGATAAATTCTTAGAAAAATACAACCTACCAAAATTGAGTCAGAAAGAATTAGAAAGCCTGAACAGACCAAAAACAAATAAAGAAATTGAAGAAGTAATCAAAACCTCCTAACAAAGAAAAGCCTAGGATAAGGTGGCTTCACAGCTGAATTCCACCAAACATTTGAAGAAAATCAATACCAATACTTCTTAAACTCTTCTAAAAAGTAGAGCTAGGCCAGGCACAGTGTGGCTCATGTCTGTAATTCCAGCATTTTGGGAGGCCAAGGTGGGAAGATAGCTTGAAGCCAGGAGTTTGAGACCAGCCTGGGCAACAAAGTAAGACCTCATCTGAACAAAGAATTATAAAATTAGCTAGGTGCACTGGCACATGCCTGTAGTCCCAGCTACTGGGAAGGCTGAAGCAGGAGGGTCACTTGAGCCCAGGAGTTCAGACACTGCAGTGAGCTATGATTATGCTACTGTACTCCAGCCTGGGTGACAGAGTGAGACTGTCTCTAAGAAAAGCAAATTAATAAATAATAAAAAATAGAGCCAGAGGGAATACTTTCAACTACACTTTATGAGGCCAGTATTACTTTACTACCTAAGCCAGAAAAAGGTATCAGAAGAAAAGAAAACTACAGGCCAGTTTCTCTGATGAACACTGATGCAAAAATTCTCAATAAAATATTAGCAAACCAAATCCAATAACACATTAAAAAGATTATATATCATGTCCAAGCAAAATCTATCCCTGGCATGCAAGTCTAGCTTAACATATGCAAATCAAACAATGTGATTCAACATATTAACAGAATCAAAGATAATAACCACATAATCATCTCAATTGATGCAGAAAAAAGTATCTGACAAAGTCCAACACCGCTTCTTTTTTTAATTTTAAAAGTGGAAGCTGTATTCCATTTTCCTATGAGATTATAAAAAGAAAAGCATTTACTAAGGTATAATTCATAAGAGGCCTTTCTATAGCTATTTATCTTTCTATTGACAGAATGTCCCAGATTCTTATGATCTACCTAGAAATTGCTGGTCTTGCTGTGATTTCCACTAAGTAGCAGTATTCTGCAGGAAGAAAAAGGACATTTTGGAAGGAATGAAGTATTCTTTGGCATAACCATTTTCATTCCCAAAGAATACAGGAGCTACCTACAATTATATAAAATTTTCTTAGGCAATAGAAAAGCAGTATTAAGCAAAGTGGTAATAGGTTTCTTTACCTCGAAAAGACACAATTTTTAACATTTTTCAACCACAGAATAATCTACATCATATGTATGAGTTATAGAAGACCATTTAAGATACCACAACATCTTTTCTTGATGTGGACTCTCAACAGTTTAGGTATAGAAAGTTCCTCAACATAATACAGGCAATGTATGAAAAATCCACAGCTAACATTATAATCCATGAGGAGAAACTAAAAGCTTTTCCAATAGTATCTATTACAACGCAAAAAAATACTCACTCTCATGACTTCTATTCAACATAGTACTGGAAGTACTAATAAGAACAATCAGACAAAATAAAGAAATAAAAGACACTCAAATCAGAAAGGAAGAAGTTGAACTGCAGTCAACCATGGTCTAAAACTATTAAATGAAAAATTCCAGAAATAAATAATTTCTAAGTTTTAAATTGCATGCCATTCTGAGTAGTGTGATTAAATCTGTGCCACCGCATTCTGTCCCACCTGGAAAGTGAATCCTTCCTTTGCCCAATGTATCCACGTTGTATATGCTACCCACCTGTCAGCCAACTTAGTAGCCTAGCCCTCTCAGTTATCAGATCAGCTGTCACAGTATCACAGTTCTTGCCATCAAATAATCTTTATTTTACTTAATGGCCCCAAAGCACAAAAGTAGTGATGCTGACAATTTGAATATGTCAAAGAGAAACCATATTTGCCTGCTTGAAGTGAAAAGGTGAAAGTTCTTGACTTCATAAGGGAAGAAAAAAAAATTGTATGTTGAGGTCTACTATCTGTTAAATTGTGAAGAAGGAAAAAGAAACTTGTGCTAGTTTTACTGTCACATATCATATTGCAAAAGTCATAGTCATAGTGCATGATCAGTACTTAGTTAAGAAGGCATTAAATTTGTGGGTGGAAGACATGAACAGAAAATGTTTTCTGATTGGTGTCAGTGGTTGAACCAGAAAGCATTGAGCCTACACAAAGAAGTCAGCAAGGAATCCCCTAAAACAAGTGACACTAAGGTATTTTGAGAGAGAGAGAGAGAGATCATATTCATATGACCTTTATTACAGTATAGTGTTATATTTTATTTTTAGTTATTGTTAATCTTGTATTGTGCCTAATTTATAATTTAAACTTTATCATAGGGATGTTTAGGAAAAAACAGTATATATAGGGCTTGATATTATCTGCAAGTTTCTGGCAACCACAAGTGTATCTTGGATCATATCCCCTGTGGGGATAAGTGGAGACTACTGCTTTTGCAGATAACATGATCCTACCTGTAAAAAGCCCCCAAATATCCCACAAAATAACTGTTAGAAGTAATAATTCAATAAAATTTTAGGATACAAAATCAACATATAAAAGTAAATAACATTTTTATACATAAATAACAACCTAACTGAAAAAGAAATCAAGAAAGCAATCCCATTAACAAAAGCATAAAAATAAAACATTAGGAATAAATTTAACCAAGGAGGTGAAAGATCTATACACTGAAAACTATAAAACAGTGATGAAAGAAGTTGAGGAAAACACAAATAAATGAAAATATATCTCAGGGATCAGAAGAATTAATGTTGTTAAAATATTCATACTACTCAAATATACAGAATCAATGCAATCCTTATCAAGATCCCAAGGCATTCTTCACAGAAATAGAAAAAAACAATCCTAGGAAGGGTCAATCATCATAGTAGATGGGAGACAGGACTGGACTGCAGCTCAAGACAGAGCAGCGTACAGAGGCTTGCACTGTGAATTTTAGCTCCAGATTAACTGCAAGAACAAACCAGCAATCTCAAGAGGACTCACAGACCCTCTGAAGGAAGTGGACCGCTCCTGCAGGACCTGGGAGACCTTCCAAATACTGTGAGTGCCCCAACTGCAGAAGTGGGAGAGGAAGACCCTCCTCTCCTGAACACACATCCCCACTGGAGAAGCTGAGAAGCTGAAGGTGGGAGAAGTTTCTGACTTTACATGGAACTGAATCCATTTGGAGAGCCAAGTGAAATATAGGGGTAGAGGAAGCAGCAGAAAAACCCTGGGAGCTTCCTGGGTCCCCTAGCAGGCCACTCCTGCCTGGCACCACAGGGATCCAAGGGGAGGGTGGCCAGAGGAGCAGAGGGTAAAACTGCACAGGGAGAAGGAAATCTTCAGCTGAACTTTGTAACAGTTTGACCTGGCAAGAAGCCTGGCCAGAACTCGGGGGAGGGTGCAGATCTGGTGTGTAGACTCCACAAGCAGGGGAAGAGCCAAGCACTTTTCTTTTGCAGCTGGGAGGAGGATAGCCTGGGGCAGGTTTTCAAGCCCATTTCACCCTCTGCCTGGAAACAGACTCAGCTGTTGCGGGGGGCATGGTGGGAGTGAGATCCACTCTTCAGTTTGTGTGGGAGCTGGGTGAGGCCTTTGACTGCCAGCTTTCCTCCATTTCCCTGACAACCTGCATGACTCAGCAGAAGCAGTCATAATCCCCCTAGGTACCCAACTCCAGGGACCTGGGAATCTCACCCCCATCCCACACAGCAGCCACAGCAAGACCCGCCCAAGGAGAGTCTGAACTCTGACACACCTGGCCCTGCTCCCACCTGATGGTCCTTCCCTACCCACCCTGGTAGCAGAAAAAAAAAGGGCATATAATCTTGGGAGTTCTAGGGCCCCACTCACGGCCAGTTCCACCCCATACTACCACAGCTGATACTTCCTGAAAGTGCCACCTCCTGACAGGAGGTCAACCAGCACAAAAATAGAGCATTAAATCATCAAAGCTAAGAACCCTCATCGAGTCCACTGCACTCCCCCCATCACCTCCACCAGAACAGGTGCTGGTATCCATGGCTAAAAGACCCATAGACAGTTCACATCACAGGACTCTGTGTGGACAACCCCCAGTAGCAGCCCGGAGCTGGGCAGACTTGCTGGGTGGCTTGACCCAGAAGAGAGACAACAATCACTGCAGTTCAGCTCACAGGAAGCCACATCCATAGAAAAGAGGAAGAGAACTACATCGAGGGAACACCCTGTGGGACAAAAGAATCTGAATAACAGCCTTCAGCCCTAGACTTTCCCTCTGACAGGGCCTACCCAAATAAAAAGGAACCAGAAAACCACCCCTGGTAATATGACAAAACAAGGCTCTGCAACACCCCCCCAACAACAACAAAAAAAATCACACTAGTTCACCAGCAATGGATCTGAACCGAAAACAAACAAACAAAAAAGATTTACCTGAGAAAGAATTCAAGAGGTTAGTTATTAAGCTAATCAGGGAGGGACCAGAAAAGGTGAAGCTCAATACAAGGAAATCTGAAAAATGATAAAAGAAGTGAAGGGATAAATATTCAAGGAAATAAATAACTTAAAGAAAAAGCAATCAAAAATTTGGGAAACTTTGGATACACTTTCAGAGATGCAAAATGCTGTGAAAAGTCTCAGCAATATAACTGAACAAGTAGAAGAAAGAAATTCAGAGCTCAAAGACAAGGTCTTCAAATTAACCCAATCCAACAAAGACAAAGAAAAAAGAACAAGAATAAGAAAATATGAACAAAGCCTCCAAGAAGTCTGGGATTATTTTGGTTAAACAACAAAACCTAAGAATAATCGCTGTTCCTGAGGAAGAAGAGAGTTCTAAAGGCTTGGAAAATATATTTGTGGGGATAATCAAGGAAAATTTCCCTGGCCTTGCTAGAGACCTAGACATCCAAATACAAGAAGCACAAAGAACACCCGGGAAATTCATCACAATAAGGTCTTCATCTAGGCACACTGTCATCTGATCAGGTTATCCAAAGTTAAGATGAAGGAAAGAATCTTAAGAGCTGTGAGACAGAAGCACCAGGTAACCTATAAAGGAAAACCTACAGATTAATGGCAGATTTCTCAGCAGAAACCTTACAAGCTAGAAGGAATTGGGGCCCTATTTTCAGCCTAATCAAACAAAACAATTATCAGCCAAGAATTTTGTATCCAGCAAAACTAAGCATCATATACGAAGGAAAGAGACAATCTTTTTCAGATGAACAAATGCTGAGAGAATTCGCCATTACCAAGCCACCACTATAAGAACTGCTAAAAGGAGCTCTAAATCTTAAAATGAATCCTGGAAGCACATCAAAACAGAACCTCTTTAAAGCAAAAAATCACACAGGACCTATGAAACAAAAATACAAATTAAAAGCAGAAACAAAACCAAAAACTAAAGTACTGGGCAACAAATAGCATGATGACTGCAAGGGTACCTCACATCTCAATACTAACATTGAATGTAAATGTCCTAAATGCTCCACTTAAAAGATACAGAATTGCAGAATAGATAAGAACTCAACAACCAATTATCTGCTGCCTTCGGGGGACTCACCTAACACATAAAGACTCACATAAACTTAAAGGGGTGGAAAAAGGCATTTCATGCAAATGGACACCAAAAGCGAGCGAAGTAGCTATTATTATATCAGACAAAACAAACTTTAAAAGAGACAAAGAGGAACATTATATAAAGATAAAAGGCCTTGCCCAAGAGGAAAATATCGCAATCCTAAACATATATGTGAAAGGACACAAACACGTCACAGCCTTGAGCAATGCCTCCACTTCCTGGGCCCGACACAAACACGTCACAGCCTTGAGCAATGCCTCCACTTCCTGGGCCCGACACAAACACGTCACAGCCTTGAGCAATGCCTCCACTTCCTGGGCCCGACACAAACACGTCACAGCCTTGAGCAATGCCTCCACTTCCTGGGCCCGACACAAACACGTCACAGCCTTGAGCAATGCCTCCACTTCCTGGGCCCGACACAAACACGTCACAGCCTTGAGCAATGCCTCCACTTCCTGGGCCCGACACAAACACGTCACAGCCTTGAGCAATGCCTCCACTTCCTGGGCCCGACACAAACACGTCACAGCCTTGAGCAATGCCTCCACTTCCTGGGCCCGACACAAACACGTCACAGCCTTGAGCAATGCCTCCACTTCCTGGGCCCGACACAAACACGTCACAGCCTTGAGCAATGCCTCCACTTCCTGGGCCCGACACAAACACGTCACAGCCTTGAGCAATGCCTCCACTTCCTGGGCCCGACACAAACACGTCACAGCCTTGAGCAATGCCTCCACTTCCTGGGCCCGACACAAACACGTCACAGCCTTGAGCAATGCCTCCACTTCCTGGGCCCGACACAAACACGTCACAGCCTTGAGCAATGCCTCCACTTCCTGGGCCCGACACAAACACGTCACAGCCTTGAGCAATGCCTCCACTTCCTGGGCCCGACACAAACACGTCACAGCCTTGAGCAATGCCTCCACTTCCTGGGCCCGACACAAACACGTCACAGCCTTGAGCAATGCCTCCACTTCCTGGGCCCGACACAAACACGTCACAGCCTTGAGCAATGCCTCCACTTCCTGGGCCCGACACAAACACGTCACAGCCTTGAGCAATGCCTCCACTTCCTGGGCCCGACACAAACACGTCACAGCCTTGAGCAATGCCTCCACTTCCTGGGCCCGACACAAACACGTCACAGCCTTGAGCAATGCCTCCACTTCCTGGGCCCGACACAAACACGTCACAGCCTTGAGCAATGCCTCCACTTCCTGGGCCCGACACAAACACGTCACAGCCTTGAGCAATGCCTCCACTTCCTGGGCCCGACACAAACACGTCACAGCCTTGAGCAATGCCTCCACTTCCTGGGCCCGACACAAACACGTCACAGCCTTGAGCAATGCCTCCACTTCCTGGGCCCGACACAAACACGTCACAGCCTTGAGCAATGCCTCCACTTCCTGGGCCCGACACAAACACGTCACAGCCTTGAGCAATGCCTCCACTTCCTGGGCCCGACACAAACACGTCACAGCCTTGAGCAATGCCTCCACTTCCTGGGCCCGACACAAACACGTCACAGCCTTGAGCAATGCCTCCACTTCCTGGGCCCGACACAAACACGTCACAGCCTTGAGCAATGCCTCCACTTCCTGGGCCCGACACAAACACGTCACAGCCTTGAGCAATGCCTCCACTTCCTGGGCCCGACACAAACACGTCACAGCCTTGAGCAATGCCTCCACTTCCTGGGCCCGACACAAACACGTCACAGCCTTGAGCAATGCCTCCACTTCCTGGGCCCGACACAAACACGTCACAGCCTTGAGCAATGCCTCCACTTCCTGGGCCCGACACAAACACGTCACAGCCTTGAGCAATGCCTCCACTTCCTGGGCCCGACACAAACACGTCACAGCCTTGAGCAATGCCTCCACTTCCTGGGCCCGACACAAACACGTCACAGCCTTGAGCAATGCCTCCACTTCCTGGGCCCGACACAAACACGTCACAGCCTTGAGCAATGCCTCCACTTCCTGGGCCCGACACAAACACGTCACAGCCTTGAGCAATGCCTCCACTTCCTGGGCCCGACACAAACACGTCACAGCCTTGAGCAATGCCTCCACTTCCTGGGCCCGACACAAACACGTCACAGCCTTGAGCAATGCCTCCACTTCCTGGGCCCGACACAAACACGTCACAGCCTTGAGCAATGCCTCCACTTCCTGGGCCCGACACAAACACGTCACAGCCTTGAGCAATGCCTCCACTTCCTGGGCCCGACACAAACACGTCACAGCCTTGAGCAATGCCTCCACTTCCTGGGCCCGACACAAACACGTCACAGCCTTGAGCAATGCCTCCACTTCCTGGGCCCGACACAAACACGTCACAGCCTTGAGCAATGCCTCCACTTCCTGGGCCCGACACAAACACGTCACAGCCTTGAGCAATGCCTCCACTTCCTGGGCCCGACACAAACACGTCACAGCCTTGAGCAATGCCTCCACTTCCTGGGCCCGACACAAACACGTCACAGCCTTGAGCAATGCCTCCACTTCCTGGGCCCGACACAAACACGTCACAGCCTTGAGCAATGCCTCCACTTCCTGGGCCCGACACAAACACGTCACAGCCTTGAGCAATGCCTCCACTTCCTGGGCCCGACACAAACACGTCACAGCCTTGAGCAATGCCTCCACTTCCTGGGCCCGACACAAACACGTCACAGCCTTGAGCAATGCCTCCACTTCCTGGGCCCGACACAAACACGTCACAGCCTTGAGCAATGCCTCCACTTCCTGGGCCCGACACAAACACGTCACAGCCTTGAGCAATGCCTCCACTTCCTGGGCCCGACACAAACACGTCACAGCCTTGAGCAATGCCTCCACTTCCTGGGCCCGACACAAACACGTCACAGCCTTGAGCAATGCCTCCACTTCCTGGGCCCGACACAAACACGTCACAGCCTTGAGCAATGCCTCCACTTCCTGGGCCCGACACAAACACGTCACAGCCTTGAGCAATGCCTCCACTTCCTGGGCCCGACACAAACACGTCACAGCCTTGAGCAATGCCTCCACTTCCTGGGCCCGACACAAACACGTCACAGCCTTGAGCAATGCCTCCACTTCCTGGGCCCGACACAAACACGTCACAGCCTTGAGCAATGCCTCCACTTCCTGGGCCCGACACAAACACGTCACAGCCTTGAGCAATGCCTCCACTTCCTGGGCCCGACACAAACACGTCACAGCCTTGAGCAATGCCTCCACTTCCTGGGCCCGACACAAACACGTCACAGCCTTGAGCAATGCCTCCACTTCCTGGGCCCGACACAAACACGTCACAGCCTTGAGCAATGCCTCCACTTCCTGGGCCCGACACAAACACGTCACAGCCTTGAGCAATGCCTCCACTTCCTGGGCCCGACACAAACACGTCACAGCCTTGAGCAATGCCTCCACTTCCTGGGCCCGACACAAACACGTCACAGCCTTGAGCAATGCCTCCACTTCCTGGGCCCGACACAAACACGTCACAGCCTTGAGCAATGCCTCCACTTCCTGGGCCCGACACAAACACGTCACAGCCTTGAGCAATGCCTCCACTTCCTGGGCCCGACACAAACACGTCACAGCCTTGAGCAATGCCTCCACTTCCTGGGCCCGACACAAACACGTCACAGCCTTGAGCAATGCCTCCACTTCCTGGGCCCGACACAAACACGTCACAGCCTTGAGCAATGCCTCCACTTCCTGGGCCCGACACAAACACGTCACAGCCTTGAGCAATGCCTCCACTTCCTGGGCCCGACACAAACACGTCACAGCCTTGAGCAATGCCTCCACTTCCTGGGCCCGACACAAACACGTCACAGCCTTGAGCAATGCCTCCACTTCCTGGGCCCGACACAAACACGTCACAGCCTTGAGCAATGCCTCCACTTCCTGGGCCCGACACAAACACGTCACAGCCTTGAGCAATGCCTCCACTTCCTGGGCCCGACACAAACACGTCACAGCCTTGAGCAATGCCTCCACTTCCTGGGCCCGACACAAACACGTCACAGCCTTGAGCAATGCCTCCACTTCCTGGGCCCGACACAAACACGTCACAGCCTTGAGCAATGCCTCCACTTCCTGGGCCCGACACAAACACGTCACAGCCTTGAGCAATGCCTCCACTTCCTGGGCCCGACACAAACACGTCACAGCCTTGAGCAATGCCTCCACTTCCTGGGCCCGACACAAACACGTCACAGCCTTGAGCAATGCCTCCACTTCCTGGGCCCGACACAAACACGTCACAGCCTTGAGCAATGCCTCCACTTCCTGGGCCCGACACAAACACGTCACAGCCTTGAGCAATGCCTCCACTTCCTGGGCCCGACACAAACACGTCACAGCCTTGAGCAATGCCTCCACTTCCTGGGCCCGACACAAACACGTCACAGCCTTGAGCAATGCCTCCACTTCCTGGGCCCGACACAAACACGTCACAGCCTTGAGCAATGCCTCCACTTCCTGGGCCCGACACAAACACGTCACAGCCTTGAGCAATGCCTCCACTTCCTGGGCCCGACACAAACACGTCACAGCCTTGAGCAATGCCTCCACTTCCTGGGCCCGACACAAACACGTCACAGCCTTGAGCAATGCCTCCACTTCCTGGGCCCGACACAAACACGTCACAGCCTTGAGCAATGCCTCCACTTCCTGGGCCCGACACAAACACGTCACAGCCTTGAGCAATGCCTCCACTTCCTGGGCCCGACACAAACACGTCACAGCCTTGAGCAATGCCTCCACTTCCTGGGCCCGACACAAACACGTCACAGCCTTGAGCAATGCCTCCACTTCCTGGGCCCGACACAAACACGTCACAGCCTTGAGCAATGCCTCCACTTCCTGGGCCCGACACAAACACGTCACAGCCTTGAGCAATGCCTCCACTTCCTGGGCCCGACACAAACACGTCACAGCCTTGAGCAATGCCTCCACTTCCTGGGCCCGACACAAACACGTCACAGCCTTGAGCAATGCCTCCACTTCCTGGGCCCGACACAAACACGTCACAGCCTTGAGCAATGCCTCCACTTCCTGGGCCCGACACAAACACGTCACAGCCTTGAGCAATGCCTCCACTTCCTGGGCCCGACACAAACACGTCACAGCCTTGAGCAATGCCTCCACTTCCTGGGCCCGACACAAACACGTCACAGCCTTGAGCAATGCCTCCACTTCCTGGGCCCGACACAAACACGTCACAGCCTTGAGCAATGCCTCCACTTCCTGGGCCCGACACAAACACGTCACAGCCTTGAGCAATGCCTCCACTTCCTGGGCCCGACACAAACACGTCACAGCCTTGAGCAATGCCTCCACTTCCTGGGCCCGACACAAACACGTCACAGCCTTGAGCAATGCCTCCACTTCCTGGGCCCGACACAAACACGTCACAGCCTTGAGCAATGCCTCCACTTCCTGGGCCCGACACAAACACGTCACAGCCTTGAGCAATGCCTCCACTTCCTGGGCCCGACACAAACACGTCACAGCCTTGAGCAATGCCTCCACTTCCTGGGCCCGACACAAACACGTCACAGCCTTGAGCAATGCCTCCACTTCCTGGGCCCGACACAAACACGTCACAGCCTTGAGCAATGCCTCCACTTCCTGGGCCCGACACAAACACGTCACAGCCTTGAGCAATGCCTCCACTTCCTGGGCCCGACACAAACACGTCACAGCCTTGAGCAATGCCTCCACTTCCTGGGCCCGACACAAACACGTCACAGCCTTGAGCAATGCCTCCACTTCCTGGGCCCGACACAAACACGTCACAGCCTTGAGCAATGCCTCCACTTCCTGGGCCCGACACAAACACGTCACAGCCTTGAGCAATGCCTCCACTTCCTGGGCCCGACACAAACACGTCACAGCCTTGAGCAATGCCTCCACTTCCTGGGCCCGACACAAACACGTCACAGCCTTGAGCAATGCCTCCACTTCCTGGGCCCGACACAAACACGTCACAGCCTTGAGCAATGCCTCCACTTCCTGGGCCCGACACAAACACGTCACAGCCTTGAGCAATGCCTCCACTTCCTGGGCCCGACACAAACACGTCACAGCCTTGAGCAATGCCTCCACTTCCTGGGCCCGACACAAACACGTCACAGCCTTGAGCAATGCCTCCACTTCCTGGGCCCGACACAAACACGTCACAGCCTTGAGCAATGCCTCCACTTCCTGGGCCCGACACAAACACGTCACAGCCTTGAGCAATGCCTCCACTTCCTGGGCCCGACACAAACACGTCACAGCCTTGAGCAATGCCTCCACTTCCTGGGCCCGACACAAACACGTCACAGCCTTGAGCAATGCCTCCACTTCCTGGGCCCGACACAAACACGTCACAGCCTTGAGCAATGCCTCCACTTCCTGGGCCCGACACAAACACGTCACAGCCTTGAGCAATGCCTCCACTTCCTGGGCCCGACACAAACACGTCACAGCCTTGAGCAATGCCTCCACTTCCTGGGCCCGACACAAACACGTCACAGCCTTGAGCAATGCCTCCACTTCCTGGGCCCGACACAAACACGTCACAGCCTTGAGCAATGCCTCCACTTCCTGGGCCCGACACAAACACGTCACAGCCTTNATAATTTATATAATAAGTTATATAAATTATAAATTTACCAGCTGAGACCACAGGTACACACCACCACTATTTACTTTTTGTAGAGTCAGGGTCTTGCTATGTTGCCCAGGCTGGTCTTGAACTCCTGGACTCAATGTTTATTTCTTTATATTGCTGAGTAATATTTCACTGTATTAATGTACTATAGTTTGTTTATTCCACTTTCTGGAGTTTGTAAACAAAGTCTCTATAAATCTTTGTCTACAGGTTTCTGTAAAGGTTTTCATTGTCTATACAGAAAGGCACATAGCACAGATAAACACATAGCAGTAGAACTACTGGGTTGTATGGTAAGTGTAGCTTATAAGAAACATCCAAACTGTTTTCCAAAGTGGCTGTATCACTTTGCATTCTCACCAGAAATACAGTTGCTCCATATGAAACCCAATAGTCCCATAGATTCTTTTTTTTAAATAAACATGGAACATTGACCCTTCTGGTCTTGGAGCTTGAACTTTACAATTTGTTTTATCTGATTTCCCTCCTGAGGAAACCACCTTCAGGCCTCTCAAAAAAAAGTATCAAAGAACTGAAACTCCATAGATCACCACATCCAGACAATAAGATGCAGATCCCTCATTCATCATTATTGCTTCCTTGTCTCTCCCTAGTTTCTGTGTTCTTATACATTCTTACACATCTTCCCTGTTATGTAAACCCCTAGTTTTAACTGGTCAAAGAGATAAATCTGAGACAGCTCCCATTTCCCGGGTGCAACACCCGATTAAAGCCTACTTCTTTGGCAATACTCATCACCTCAGTCATTGGCTTTCTGCGCAGCAAGTAGCAGGACCTAGACCAAACCCCTGGTGTTTCGGTAACACATGTTGATATCGTTTGGCTGTATGTCTCCACCAAAATCTCATCTTGATTTGTAATCCCCACATGTCTAGGGAAGGACCTGTAATCCCCATGTGTCAAGGGAGGGAGGTGATTGGATCATGGGGCAGTTTCCCCCATGCTGTTCTCGTGATAGTGAGTGAATTCTCACAAGATTTGATGGTTTCATAAGTGTTGGGCAAGTTCCTCCTTCTCTCACTCTTCTCTCTCCTGCTGCCATGTGAAGACGGTCCTTGTTTCCCCTTTACCTTCTGTCATGATTGTAAGTTTCCTGAGGCCTCCCAGTCATGCAAAACGGTGAGTCAATTAAACCTCTTTCCTTTATAAATTACCCAGTCTCGGAAAGTTCTTTATAGCAGTGTGAGAATGGAGTAATGCACATATCTCTGTCAGTATTCGGTATTGTTAGATTAAAAAACGCTAGCCATTTCAGTCATTTTAATAGTTTTGTAATAGTGTTTTCTTGTGGTTTTAACTTGCATTCCCAAATGATGCTGATGTTGAGCAACTTTTCATTTGTTTATGTACCATACATAATCATCTTTGGTGAAGTGACTGTTCAAACATTATGTTTGTTTTTAGATTGTCATTTCATTTCTTGTTGAGTTTTATTAGTTTTTTTCATATAGTCTAGATTCAAGTCCTTTATTAGTTGTGTGCCTTGCAAATATTTTCTCTGAGTCTGTGGGTTGTGTTTTCATTTTTGTAACAGTGTCATCAGAGAACAGACATTCTTAATTTTGACAAAATCAAATTTTTCCATTTATAAATTATGCATTTTGGGTTGAATCTAAGAACTCTTTCACCTAACTCAACATCACAAAAAACTTTTCCTATGTTTTCTTGTAGTAATTTTATGGCTTTTGGTTTTATGTTTAGATCTATGATCCATTTTGAGTTAAAAATTTGTATAACGTGAGTATAGATTGATGTTAACTTTTTTGTATGGGACTATCCAATTATTTCAACATCATTTGTTGAAAAGACCACCTTTCTTAATTAACGAATTTTACACCTTTGTCAAAAATCAATAAACCATATACAAGTAGCCTCTCTATTCTGTTTAATGACACACTGTCTTGGCTATTGCAGCTTTATAACAAGTCTGGAAATAAGGTAGTATGAGTCCTCCAACTTTGCTCTTTCTCAAGATTGTTTGGTTATTCTAGTTCCTTTGCCTTATATATATTTTTATTATATATTTTTGAGTCACCTTGTCAATTCCCACCAAAAAAAAAAAAAAAAAATCCTGATTGTATTTTTATTGTAATTGCGTTATATCTACAGACCAATTTGTGGAAGACTGACATCTTAATAATATCGAGTCATTTAATCCATGATCATGATATATCTCTTCGTTTATTTAGGTCTTTTATTTCTTTTAGCTCTTTCAGTTTTCAGCATACAAATCTTGCACATATATCATAATATTTAGATCTACACAGTTCATGGTTTTTTTATTTTATTGTTAATGGCACTTTTAAGATTCAATTTGTAATTGACCATTGCTAGTATACACATATAGTATGTAAATACAACTGATTTTTGTATGTTGACTGTCTTTTAACCTGCTAGCAACAAAAGGAGAAGAAGTAAAGAAAGCATTCAATAAATGCACTGGGACTAAAAAGAATGAAAATCACATTTATAAGCCTTGCTAATAAGTGTGCTAAAAGTTAGAAAAACCTCAAAACAGAGTACATGCTTTTCATATTGCTCATTATTTTAAACTCTCAAAGGACAACTGTATTTTAAAATTTCTGTACATTATTAAATGTGAGATCCTAGAGAATATTAATGAGCTATATTAAGTTCTGAAATTCAACAAATATTTCTGATGGGACAGAGAAAAAAATGAATTATACCTTTCCAAGCACTGTCAGCTGCTGAACTAAAAGATGAGCACTTTCTGTCTTTCCAGCACCACTTTCTCCAGAAATAACAATGCACTACACATAGAAAAGAAAACTGTGAGAAGACCTTATCCTCAAAATTCAGGTGACATTTAAGTAACTATGAGGTAAATTTCTAAGAATGGGAGACTCTTCTTACCTGATCTGAATTATATGTTATCATAGATTGATATCCTAAGTCAGCCATTGCAAAAATGTGAGGAGGACTGGCAGTTCTCTTTGATCCAATATATAGTTTGGAATGCTAAGGGTTAAAAGAATACATTTGTAGGGCTTTTGTTTTATTGTTTTGTTTTAAGTCCTGAATTATTTACAAATATAGCTCCATTTTTTTTTTTTTTTTTGAGACAGAGTCTGGCTCTGTCGCCCAGGCTGGAGTGCAGTGGCCAGATCTCAGCTCACTGCAAGCTCCGCCTCCCGGGTTTACACCATTCTCCTGCCTCAGCCTCTAGAGTAGCTGGGACTACAGGCGCCCGCCACCTTGCCCGGCTAGTTTTTTGTATTTTAGTAGAGACGGGGTTTCACCATGTTAGCCAGGATGGTCTCGATCTCCTGACCTCGTGATCCGCCCGTCTCGGCCTCCCAAAGTGCTGGGATTACAGGCTTGAGCCAACCCGCCTGGCCAGCTCCAATTTTTAAAGCAAAGTATAAATAAAAACGCCATTTTATACCACCAAAACATTATTACATGCATGTTACACACATATTGCACATATATCTAAATGTATAACTATGTAAAATAAAAGCCTGACACAAAACAGCCCAGAAATATGATATGACACAAAGTAATTTAAAAGATTCTGCATTGTACTTCCAAAGCAGAATGTAAGGTTTCAAAATTCCATTATTTACTTAAGTGAAAGCATTCATTAAAAATAAGACGATCAGGTTTCAGTTTGTTAACTGCTCCTTGGATATAATAATGTCTCACACATGACCATCATTTTTTTCCTTTCACATCATTTAACATACAGTCTCTCATTTGATTTGTCCACGATCACACAGTGAATTGATAGTAGGATTGCACTAAAGCCCGAATCTTCTGAAACATAGGTCAGGGCTCATAAATTTACTGTTATTCCTATAAATTTTAGGATGGTAAAAGATGACAGAGATGTACTTTTCACATGCAAAAATAACTATTAGGAACAGTATTAAATAATTTTCTGGAGTACACAAATAGCCAGAAGAGAATGAGTCCAATTAAAATGAAAACAACCTTGTTTAATTCCAGAATAGTATTCTATATTTAAGCCATTAGGGGTTGAATAGTTGATAATTATATATTCATATTCATAAAACATGTGTGTGATATTAATGAAGCCAATAATACATCAAAAGGAATTTTTAACTCATAGTGACAATTTTTATAGCCATTAAGTATGTATTATCTACATAAACAATGTAATTATACTTTTGATGCTCCCATACTCGGTTCAGCGGTAGACATACATTAAGTGCATACCTTTTTAAGCAGACTTAAGTATATGCTTTTAAAGGCATCTGTTTAGTGGCACAATATCTAATGTAGAGCCGTTACCAGTAACTTAATGTAATAAACACTCTGGCACACACATCTGGAGAAAGGAAGACCACAAACTGCACCCAGATTGACTCCATCTTCTACTTTTCCTAGTTCTATGTTTTAATAACAATTATATAACTGTTTATTCAAAATAGTGGATAAAATTTTTCTGGCATTCATTTAAATTAAGTATCTGCATGTATAATTATGTGTATGAAGTAAGAGAATGCACCCCATATGACATACCTTTGTGGAGTAAAGATCCAGACTCTGAAAAGGGTTAAGAGCAATGAGTATGTCTCCCACATAGATATAGATCTGATCTCTGGAATAACACTTCTCAAGTTGCTCTGAGACTGTATTCTGCAATAAAATAAAATAATTTCTCCTTCTTAAAAATTATTTGTGGCCAACTACAACTTAAAAAGTAAACAATAAACAGAACATCTGGAATCTGGACGAAGGATTAGAAAAATAGACACATTGATAGTAAAAAATATATAACATCAGGTCTGCAACTACTCATTCACTTGACAGGCATTTCTTTTGGTTTTGAGACGGAAGATGTCACTGTTACCTGCATTTTCCAGAGGACATATTATATGTCACAGGAATTTTAAATATATAATGCTTTCAAGAAAGAAGTAATAGCAATAAGTGACGTAAAGATTAACAACGAAGTAAAGAGAAACGGGAAGGGAAGACAGAGTGAACATGATTTAATTTCAAATCAAGGTGATCCAGTGGCTTTATGGAATGTCCTAGTCCTTTTTTTTTTTTTTTTTTCCCCAGACTTTTGGCTTTATGAAGTACCGTGAAAAATTTTTAAATGTAATTTTCATAGTTGATAAGTCATTTGAGTAAGTGAATTGGGGTTGATAATGTTGAAAACCACCATTTATAGTACATGACACAAGAGAGGAGCAAAATATCTTAGGTCCAAAAAGAAACTAAAAATAAAATATAGACAACAGAAACAAATCTACCATTTAATATATTAATATATTGATCAACAACATGATTAGTGAAAACTTCTTTGCAATCCACAAGCCTAGGAATTTACATTATTAAAAAATTTTATATGTAAGAATTCAGAAAGGTGTCTGCAGTCTCTGACTTGCCAACATGATTTGATTTCAAGATGTTTGATGATCTTGAGATTATTCTGAGGAAGTACTTGAGTTGTTTATGCAACTCTAAATTTACCAAATGACTACCTCTATTCAGAACTTACCTCTTGATTGGTACATTTCTGAGTCAAACGCTCAGGCATGTATCAGCAGTGTAAAAAAAATAAAAAAAGGTGTTCATCAGGCAGGACAGAAGTCCTGACCTTCTGCTAAAAAGAAGGCATTTATTTCTCTAATGATCTGACTATGTGGAATAAAGAAGGGTGAGGGGAAAGGAGGCTGAGACTAGAATTTAATAGCTTGGATCTGTACCTTCACAAAAAATGTTTGAAATACTTCTGAGATAATTAGAATAAGGAGTTCCAAGCAGAATTCAATACCCCTGAAAGATAAGCTGTGTGAAACAAGGGTTTTGTGATCCCACGAGGAAGAACACTGACCATGGTAACAGACAGGCTGTTGAGGTATTCCGGAGTTTCTGGGTACAGCCACTGAGAGCTGAAACAAGAGAGGAAAAAGGGGGAGGCCACCACATGGTGGTTACAGTAGGCTGACTGCTCTTTGAACACAATATATCATATCTTTGAGACTCCCACAAATAATGAAAAAGAAGGAAGATCTGTGGCCTAAGAACTTATACTGCGAGGACTTCACCCCTGACAGTTGAGCATCAGAAAAAAATGAACACTAGGCTGGAAAGATCTGTAAATTTGAGTTATATAGATTAAAACTGAAGATAAGAGAAATAATAGGAAGCTAAGAGACAAAGAAAGCATGAGACTTACAGATGGAAGACATGGGCAGAGTGAGTGTTAACACTCTTAATAACCATCATAATCTATATATTCCTTCCCCTTCTACCAATACTCGTGTTTTCTATAAATTAAAAAAACATCTGGAATGTCTAATTAAACTGAAATTCTTACCTCATCCAAAACTTCTAGGGTTGCTAAATCATCTACATCCTTCAGATTGGATATTAGAGACCAGTTGAAGTTCCCTTTCTTGGTGTGAATACGTTCATGTCTGTGGAGAAAAATGCTTTCTGATTTAAGAACTGATTACTGATCATAGTAGAAGTAAGTTTTAGATACATATGACACTGAAAATCCTCTGTGAATCTGTTTATTAAATTCAATGATAACATACCAGAAAATATCCTAACATATTTGATCTTTACTGTTTGTTTACTCCTCTTCATTGGAAACAATGCAAATTACAGAATTTACTTCATGGATGATCAATAGTACATAATTTCCTTAAAGAACTATCTTTATATGATTTGTTTTAAAGCTTCCTCTAAATTTCTGTGTGATTGAATCTGTTACAAGGTGATGAGTCTGAAGGGTTTGAATTCATTACATTCCTAATTTTGTTGGAGGTAGTGTTAGGCCACTGGTGGTCAAGGTATGGTCATTTTTAATTATTATTCAGCAAAATTTAACAGGAATACAAAATAAATCACATTACAAATTTTCAGAAGGTTAGATGTGTGTAAAAATAGATTTCATGTACCAATAAGTTTATTTTCAAAGTAAAACATTTCAACAAGTTTCAAAAACAGCATAAAGATCTTGATTTAACACAAAGGCTGCAAGAAATTGCTGAGAGAAACACAATGGTTTGTATTTAAACTTTCTGACATCCATTTTATTTTTGAGGATAATTGATTTCTGGGTATCTATTTTTGGATATACTCTTAAGTATCTGGATTTGCTTGGTAGAAGGGGAAGAATATCATAGATTATGAGGGTTATTTAGGCCGGGCGCAGTGGCCTCAAGGGCCTGTAATCCCAGGCACTTTGGGAGGCTGGAACGGGGGCGGATCACGAGGTTCAGGAGATCGCAGACTGATCCTGGGCAACACGGGTGAAACCCTGTCTCCTACTAAAAAATTATCAAAAACTAGCCTGGCGAGGTGGCGGGTCCTGCTGAGCCCAGCTACTTGGGCCGGGCTCAGACAGGAGAATGCGTGCTAAACCCTGGGGAGGCGGAGCTTGCAGTGAGTGAGATCCGGCACTGCATCCAGCCGGGCCCCCAATCAGAGCGGAGACTCATCTCAAAAAAAAAAAAAAAAAAAAAAAAGAATCTTAACACTCACTCAGAAAACTTTAATGGTTTCTTATTGCTTAGAAATGTAAGCCTATTAATAAACTGCCCCTTCCCACTACTCCTTTTGTTTACTATAGTAGCTTCTGTACTCTCTCATTCAGGGAAGGACATCATTCCCACTGCTTTTTCTCTCATTCCTACATCACTGAATTTTCTGTTATATCACCCATCCCACAAACAACAACAAACTGCCCTCCCCTGACTTACAGTTTCCTCCATCTGCTGTTCTATTTCTTTGCTTTATAGGAAAAATCCTCAAAAGAATTATGTATACTTTTTTTTTTTTTTTTTTTTTTTGGAGATGAGTCTCACTCTTTCACTCAGCTGGAATGCAGTGGCGCGATCTTGGCTCACTGCAACCTCTGCCTCCCAGGTTCATGGGATTCTCCTGCCTCAGCTTCCTGAGTGGCTGGGATTATAGGCGTGGCCACCAAGCTCAGCTAATTTTTTTTGCATTTTTAGTAGAGACGGGGTTTCACCATGTGGGCCAGGCTGGTCTTGAACTCCTGACTTCAAGGGATCCGCCCACCTTGGCCTCCCAGTGTGCTTGGGTTATAGGCGTGAGCCACCGCACCCGGCTTATACTTAGTTTCTTCAGGCTTTCATCTTGACACTCTATGGAAGCAGCTTTTGTTGAAGACTCTACTGACCTTTACATTGCTAAATCCAATGGTCAATTTTAAGTCCTCGTTTTACCTAATCTACCAGCAGCATTTAACAAAGGCTTTCTTGAATACCTTTGCCTTGGTCTCCTATAAGTCTCTCTTGATTCTCTTCCTTATCTCACTGGTATCTCTGTCTGAGTATCTTTTTCTGTTTTTTCCTTATCTTTCTGTTACATTTTGGGGGTCTCCCAAGTTTCAGTTCTTGAAGTTATCTTCTCTACATTCACTTCCTTATTTCATAGCCTTACATACCACTTATTCACTGATAACTACTAGCTCCAGACTTCTGCATATAAATGCTTATTTGATAATTCACTTGGAGAGACAGATACATCCAAAACCACGCTCCTAAATACTCTGCCTCCAAACCTACTCCTTCTCTGTGATTCTTTATCTCAGTCAATGGTGACTCCTTTCTTCTGATTGTTCAGGAAGTTAGAGACATTGTTGGCTCTTCTGTTTCTCACACCCCTCATGCAATCTGCATACAAATTCCATCACCTCTATCATCAAATTCTATCTAGGGCTAGACATTTCTCCCCACCATCCCCCACTATATTTCTTCTCACTGCTGTAACAGCCTCCCAAGAGGTTTCCCTGCGGCCACCTTTACCTTCTGACACTCTTCCCAATACTGCAGCCAGAGTGATCTCCAAAAAAATAAGTCACGTCATGTCACTACTCTGCTCAAAGTTCCTGATCGTCCCATTATTACTCAAAGGAATATCCAACGCCGTACCATGGCCTACGAGGCCTATATTGATTTGTGCATCTGTGCCTCCCTCAACACCCCTATTATTTCTCTAACATTATATGTTTCTAATATCCCTCCAACTCAATTCTTTCCAACCTCATTGGCTTTCTTACTGTTTCTTGAATGCGTTAAGCATGCTTCTACCTCACAGCCCTGGTACTTGCTGTTTCCTCTGAGTAGAATGCCATTTTCTTTGATACCTGTAAAGCTCTTTCTTGCTTCCTATGGGCTTCTTTCAATATTACATTAATCAGAGTCTTTTCCTGGTGAGCCCTTGTAAATTAGTGGCTTCTCTCCAGAACCTCTCATCACCCTTTTCCTGCTCTATTTTTAGCCACTGGCTCCTCCGCCAGTTCTCCTCATCACCTCTCACATTCTACCTTGTCCTCTTTCATCTCCTATTAGATTGTAATTAATATAATACCAATCTAGATTTTATTGTAATAGTAAGACAGAGTACCTGTATTGTTCACTGCTGTATCCCCAGCAGCTGTAACAGTGCCTGGCACGCAGTAGGCCCTCAATAAATATTTGTTCAATGACTCATTACATGAAACTCATTCAAGGCCTTCCATAACATTACACAATCTGTCTTTCCAGTGTGTTTGCCCGAAAGTACACTTTTACACTTTAGCTTAACTGGACTTGTTTCTGTTTCTTAAACTATACATCCCTGTGCTTTTTTCACCTGTCATTTTGTTTCTGTTATTTCCTCCTCAGCCCCATCTGTATGATAAAACCTTATTCACTTTTCACAATCCACCTTAAATGTCACCTCTTTTACACTCCTCAGCACAATTCTATACATCCTTTAGGACAGATATCTTAGTTAAATGTCATTTCAGTCATTCGTGTGCTGGCCTTATACCCTTTACTAGATTGTAAATTTCCTAGGATAGGAATATTTTTTCAACATATGGTGCTGGAACAATTGGACATTCACGTGCAAAAAAAGTGACTCAAGACACTGACCTTTAAGCTTTTACAAATATTAACTCAAAATAAATCACAGATCTAAATGTAAAATGTAAAACTATAAAACTCCAGAAGATAACATAGGAAAAAATCTAGATACCTTTGGGTTTGGAAATAAGTTTTTATATGCAACACCAAGAATGCCATCCATGAAATAAAAAATTGATAAATTGGGCTTCACTAAAATTATAAACATCTGCATTGTGCAAGTTTATTTTAATAAAAAATGAAAACAAAAAATTCTCTCCAATCACACTTCTTCGGACTGTGCTATTTTCCTGCTAGGACACTGACTAATAGATCCAGTCAGTCACTGACTTCTCTTCAACTCGAATGTTGCAGATTTCTGGTCACAGATCTCACACATGAAAGATTAGAGTTTTCCCTCCACTGGACCCTGAAGTTACTCATTAATTATTTACCCCTCCACAGGAGACTTCCTAGCTCATTTTAGATAGCAGTGGTCCAAAACTGTCTATCTTCCTAGCTTCCTATATCTATTTTCCCTCTTCTTCAAATGGAAGCTAATACAAACTCACTCCAGTTCCTTACTTTTTATCTCAAAATGTTAGTATATTTTCACCTATCTTCTAATACTCCCTCACCCCCATACACATTTCTTTTTCACTTTCCAGGGTAGAAGTGCCACCTTTCTTTTCCAGGGCTAACCCTTTCCACCTGTCTCTCGATTTTCTTTCCTGTGCAGCTTGCTGTATCATGCCATCAGAAGCTTCCTTTCCACAGATCCATATTCCCAGTTGATCACGTCTTCCATCATCCTAAGGTGTACAATCCTCAATTTGCTGCTTTCTTGTTAAAATAAAAACCAAACCACAGACTGGGAGAAACTATTTGCAAATCATGTTTCTGATATTTAAAAAATGTATCTAATGACAGAAATAGTGTCTTATACCTATTTGCAACTCTTTAATTAGATTCCTCCATAATTTTTTTTTTTTTTTTTTGAGACCATGTCTCGCTCTGTCTTCAGGGCAGAGTGCAATGGTGCAATCTCGACTCACTGCAACCTCCGCCTCCCGGGTTCAAGCGATTCTCCTGCCTCAGCCTCCTGAGTCGCTGAGACTATAGGCGCACTACCACGCCCGGCTAATTTTTGTACTTTTAGTAGAGATGGGGTTTCACCATGTTAGCCAGGATGGTCTCGATCTCCTGACCTCGTGATCCGCCCATGTTGGCTTCCCAAAGTGCTGGGATTACAAGATTCGTCCATAATTTTTATACCACTTAAAAAATTATGCACTTGTGTGGATAATTTAGTTAATATTTGAAGTCCTTACTAGATGTAAGGATCAAGATCTGTAAAACTATGCCTTTAGTTTCTCGTTGTATCCCAAGAATAAGGATATTGTTTAGAATAGTGTAGTTTCTCGATAAACTTTAGTTGAATGACTAAGTGACTGTATATCCCCCCACAACTTCTGGCATGGAATTTGCATATAGTTGATCTCCACATTTGCTGAACTGAACAAGTATCATCTTATTTACTCCTCTATTTTCAAAGAGATTCTTATAAATATAACCATTTTTTATATATTCTTTTTAAGACAAAAGAGGAAGAAATCCAATTATCCATTTAATTGAAGGGCCCTGAATTTTTTGTCTGTTTTTTTCTGGACCCTTTTGGCTGCTACAGACTGTTCCTGGAGAATGATGGGGAATGGATGGTGAGGAGCAGAAGGATCAATACTTGGCTGGTTGGTACCCTCACTCTTCCACTCCTGTGAATTCATCCTCCATGATGTTTTTGGTATTAGCTGTCAAAAACTTAGAAAAGATTTGGTCATTGTGATGATTAAAACAACCTCAGATAGATCCCTATCTTCTATGGTACAACTTAAAAATATCTTGGCATGGATTTCATGGACCTTCACAATCTTGCCTTAAACAACCTTTCCAGCATCATTCTCCATCAGCTCTGTACGGAATAGCTCTCAACATACCAAGCATTTTCAAGACTTTGAAAATGCTTTGTTCATTCCA
Source organism: Rhinopithecus bieti (assembly GCF_001698545.2). NCBI lineage: Eukaryota > Metazoa > Chordata > Mammalia > Primates > Cercopithecidae > Rhinopithecus > Rhinopithecus bieti. Next base: position 2,551,941 of record NW_016804965.1, read on the forward strand.
TTTCTCTACCTGGAATTATTTTCCTTCCACGCTTGGCAAAATTCTACGTATCCTTCAAAGTTAGGCTTAAATTACCCTCTCTGTGAAGACACTGCAGGTCTTTCCAGAGAGAATACACCACTAGTGGAGAAGTTCTCACATTTAATGAAGTCAATACAGGTTCATTGTTCCTGCTAGACCTTGGGAAAGTTGTGTGTAGAAATCAAGTGTTATTCATCATTTTATGCCTTGATACAAAGAAAAAACAAGGTGTCTTGAATCTTCATTACCTTAATTCAATATCCATGTTTGCCTGAAACCAACTGAATGTTTGAGGTTTGCATAGAAAATAGCTTTAAATGATTTTTCTTAGTACAATATTGGGCATTTCTTAAAAAGAGTAAGTACATCTACCTTTTCACAAGAACATGTAAATGTTTCCATAATTTTTATACATCAGTGAATAGCTAATCAATCATGACTGCTTATTTTTCTGGTTAACTTTCATGTTTCCAGTATTAAATGAGGTTTAAAATATGCATACATTGATTTGTCAGATTCAGCTACATATCAAGTGCCATATATTAGAATTGTAAGGAAGACACATTTTGATAGGTAAAATAACAAATTTATGGAAAGTGATAGCTGTGAATTTTGAAGGGCATTGGCTTTAGAATCTTCTCGTTATCACTTGCTTTTGTTTGTTTGTTTGTTTGTTTGTTTGAGATGGAGTCTCACTCTGTTACTCAGGTTGCAGTGCAGTGGCAAGATCTCAGTTCACTGAACCTCCGCCTTCCAGGTTCAAGCAATTCTCCTGCCTAAGCCTCCCAAGTAGCTGGGATTACAGGCACCTGCCACCATGCCAGGCTAATTTTTGTATTATTTATTTGTTTACTTATTTATTTATTTTTTGAAACGGAGTTTCGCTCCTGTTGCCCAGGCTGGAGTGCAATGGCACGATCTTGGCTCACCACAACCTCTGCCTCCCAGGTTCAAGCGATTCTCCTGCCTCAGCCTCCCAAGTAGCCAGGATTACAGGCATGTGCCACCACACCTGGCTGATTTTTTGTATTTTTAGTACAGACGGGGTTTCTCCATGTTGGTTAGGTTGGTCTGGAGCTCCCGACTTCAGGTGATCTTCCCGCCTCGGCCTCCCAAAGTGCTGGGATTACACACGTGAGCCACCGCGCCCGGCCTAAGTTTTGTATTTTTTGTAGAGATGAGGTTTCACCATTTTGGCCAGGCTGGTCTCGAACTCCTGACCTCAAGTGATCCATCTGCCACGGCCTCCCAAAGTGTCATTGTTGTTTTAATAAAAATCTAAGTATGCAATTCAATCCAACTCATATTTATTGAGACCCTGCTATATGCAAGCATTTTCCCAATAGCCCCAAGTGTTGTGGGGTTATTATAGGTGGAAAAAAATCCAGGTTGTACAATCAATGAGTTTCAAACTAGTGGGAGACGTAAACACAAATATTTTTAAAAACACAAAGTATATGGCAAATGCCAAAATTAAAGTAATACATAAAGTGGAAATAGCAAGGAGGGAAAATTAATTCCATTTTGGAAAAGTGGGTACAGTTCTTAGTAGATTTAGCATTTAATCTTGGTCTTTAACTAGAAGTAGGATTCCAGTAACCTGAGGAAGAGTATTTGTATGTAGGAGTGGTGACTGATGGGTGAAATAAATTAATATAATTCATCACATCAATAGGCTAAAAGAGAAAAATGACATGATCATATCAATAGATGCAGAGAAAGCATCTGACAAAATTCAACCTCTTTTCATAATAACAACTCTCAGTAAATGAGCCACAGAAGGGAGCTTCCTTAACTTCATAAACAACATGTAAAATAGCCTACAGTTACAATACATAATGATGAGAAATTAGAAGCTTTCCTGCTAAGATCAGAAACAAAGCAAGGATGTTCTCTCTCTACACTCCTTTTCATTATCATAGTGGAAGTCATATCTAATGCAATAAGACCAAAAAAATGACTTAAAAGGTATACTGATAGAGAAGAAAGAAATAAAACTGTGTTCTCATATGACATGATTGTTTATGTTGAAAATCTGAAAAGTCAGCATAAAACCTCCTGAAATGAATAAGCAATTACAGCAAGGTTTTAGGACACAAGATTAACATAAAAAAGTCATTTTTTTCCTATATACTGGAAATGAATAAGTGAAAATGGAAATTAAAAACACAATACCACTTATGTTAGCAACCCCCACTGAAATACTTAAGTATAAATCTAACAAAATACATACAAGAAAATTACAAAACTCTGATAAAAGTAATAAAACAAGAACTAAGTAAAAGAAGATACATTCTATGTTCATGGATAGGAAGACTCAATATTATCAAGGTGTCAGGTCTTTTCAACCTGCTTTACAGATTCAATGCAATCCCAAGCAAAATCCAAACAAATTATTTTGTGGATACTGGCAAACTGATTCTTAAGTTTATATGGAAAATCAAAAGATCCAGAATAGCCAATTCAATATTGAAGGAGAAAAAGCTGGAGGACTGACACTGTGCAATTTCAAGACTTCCTATAAAGCTACAGTAATCATTCATTGCTGGTGGGAATGAAAAATGGTACAGCCAGTTTGGAAGAAAGTTTGACAGTTTCTTATAAAATGAAGCATGCTCTTGCCATACAATTCAGCTACTGTGCTCCTTTCTACCCAAATGAGTAGAAAACCACACAAAAACCTGTACATGGATATTTATAGCAGCTTTTTTCATAATTGCCACAACTGGAAACAACCAAGATGTCCTTCAAGAAGAAATAGGTAAATAAATTCTGGTACATTCAGACAATAGTATATTTTCAGTGCTAAAAGGCAATGAGTTATCAAGCCATGAAAAAACATGGAAGAAACACAGATGCATATTGCTAAGTGAAAGAACTTCATCTGAAAAAACTACATGTTATATGAATCCAACTTTACTACATTCTGGAAAAGGCAAAACTATGGAGATGGTAAAAAGATCAGTAATTGCCAGCATTTAGAGGACACAGAGAGATGGATAGGCAGAGAACAGAGCATTTTTAGGTCAATGAAACTATTCAGTACAATGCTACAATTGTAATACTTATCATTATACATTTGTCAAAAGCTACTGAATGTACAACACCAATAGTGAATCTTAATGTAAACTGTGGACTGTGGATGATAGTGACGTGTAGTGACGTGTCAATGTAGCTTCACTAATTGTAACAAAAGTAACACTGTGGTGTGGGATGTTGATTGTGGAGAAGGCTGTGCCTACATGGGGGAAGGGGACACATGGGAAGTCCCTATGCCTTCCTCTCAATTTTGTTATGAACTTTAAACTGCTCTTAAAATAAAGGTGATTTTAATAAAAGCAAAACAAAACTCTCTTCAATCACACTTCTTTGGACTGTGCTATTTTTGCTTCCAGGGCACTGACTAATAGATCCAACTAGCCATTGACTTCCCTTCAGCTCCAATGTTGCTTATTTGTGGTCACGAAACTCACACCTGAAAGATTTTAGTTTTCTCTCCACTGGACCTTGAAGTCTACTTATTAATTATTTTACCCATCCAGGGGATGACTTCCTAGCTCATTTTACATAGCAGTTGTCCAAAAATGTCTACCTTTCAAGCTTCCAATATCCATTTTCCTTTTTCTTCAATGGAAACTAACACAAACTCACTCAGGGTACTTCCCTTCTATCTCAAAATGATAGTATATTTTCATGTATCTTCCCTTCACATCTCTCCCAACTTCTCTGTGACTTCCAAGGTGGAAACATTGCCTTTCTTTTCCAGGGTTAACCCTACTAGTTTGTCTATTGATTATTTTTCCTGTGTAACTTGCTCTATCATCCTATCAGAAGCTTCCTTTCCACTGGGTCCATATTCTCAGCTGATCAAGTCTTCTACCATCCTAAGTTGTCCTTTCCTCAATTTGCTGCATTTTTCTCAAACTTTTGCAATCTCTACTCTTCCTTGTCAACTTTTCAAAGGACAATCTGAATTCACAGAACCCTTCCTTATTTACATTCACTCCTCAACTCACTAAACTCTGGCATCAGCACTGTTATCAGCCTCTTGAAAGTAAAACGACCTTCTTACCGTCCTATTCAATTGCCCTCTTTAGATTTCATTCTATTCAGTTCTTCTGTGTCCTTTAACTTTATTGATCTACTGTCTTGAAATTCTCTCCTCTGTAGCTTTCATAGCATCTTTTTTTTTTTTTTTTTCCTCCTGTCCTTCTCACTGTGCCTCACCTCAATTATCTCCACCTCAGTCAATGACACCATCATCTCCTTCATGGATTTGGAGAAAATGGAGTTTTGAGAAATTTTAAAGAGATTAAAAATGATAAAATTTGGTGATGTAGTGGATATGAGTTGAAAAAGATGGAGATTTCTGGTGTGTACAATTAAATAGATGATGGTATCTGTCAATGAGATAAATACTAGAGGAGTTTCAGATTTTGTGAGGGAAGATAGTGCTTTGCTTCTGGGCATTTGGAACTTGAACACATTTAGGACATCTGTATTTCTCAGTAATAATGCCCTTCCCTGACCTAGTTTCCTCAGCCTCCAACGTCATACACTAAAGCTCTCTACATTCTGTTTATAGCAGATCATCACTGTCTCTGGGACACATGCCCTGCCATTATCCATTTACATGTGCTATAGATATGTTTGGTGTTTTTAAAAAATATTTATGCTCCTTGGCATTCTCAGAGAATCTTTGTTCTGTGGTTTAGTATTTGACATTAACTTTGGAAAATTCTCAGTCATTGTTGCTTAAAATATTTGTTTCTTCCTCTCTTCTCTTGGTATTCCCATTATGTATATATTATACTTTTTTAGTTATTCCACAGTTCTTAGATCTTCTATTCCAGTTTTTCAATCTTTTTCTCATTGCCTTTCCATTTCAGACATTTCTATTGATACATCTCAGAGATTCTTATACTGGGTAAAAGTAACTCCAATAAATAGGCATTTATTAATGTGTTGCTAACATGCTACAGGCATAAGGAAGGGGAAGCATTCTATAGTTATATGATTAGGTTTCAACCTTTTAATGCCAGTGACTTTCAGCTGTGATCTTCACAAGTGCCTCAGTCGCCTCCTTCTCTACTCCCCTCCTATTCCTTAGGAAGGATAAGAGAAGGGTAAACCATGTTAAAAGGAACAGAATGCTCTGGCATATTTTAAATGGCACTTTTCCTCTCTCCCTGATGTAAACACAAAGGGATTTTTCTCTGAAATTTACTGTGAGAACCGGACTGATCTGCAGGTAAAACCTACACAAGTATGGAGGCCACCTGTGACTGGAATCTCCTATAGTTTTTAACTGTCAGACTGAGCCTCCAGCAATTCATCAATTACAGTTTAAATTTTCCCACCCCAGTAATTGCTCCCTTGGATGTCTCCAATTGCATGTTTCTGCTCCAATAAGCTAATATTTTCTGTATTTTCATACCTGTGGGGAGTGGTTTACCCTGTAACCTTACTTCTGTGATGGATCCAATAAGAGCTGTTAATTTTTCAGTTTGTTCAGCTTTTCACTGGTTGTTAGGATGGAGTGACAACTTCTAACCTCCTTACATGCTGGAGCAGAAACTGGATAAAGAGCCTGTCTTTATGAAGGTATGGGTACTGATAAAGGAAACAAACGAGAGCTAGTGAAGCTCCCTCTGCAGCAACTTTTACTACCCTCGGCCAGAAGCTGCAAGTGGACAAAGTGGTTTCCAAAAGCCAAGAGAGAGCTGTAGCTCTAGGGTTAGCACCACTGGATAGAAGCTGCTGCCTCAGGTAGATCCTGGCCATTGTCACTTCCAATCTGCAGGTGCTTGATTGGTGCAGTGCACCAGGGTCAGCTTTCCAGGGCACACGGCAATGTGAAGAAGCAGGAAGTAGACCTATGTATTAGTTTCCCATTGCTGCTGCAACAAGTTTATCACAAATCTCGTGGCATAAAACAATGAGTATTTATTCTCTCACAGTTCTGCGGGCCAGAAATCCAAAATCAGTTTCATCTGGAAATTCACGGTATCATCAGCAGGGCTGGTTCCTTCTGGAGACTCTAGAGGAGAATCATTGTTTTGCCTTTTCCAGTTTCTGGAGGCTGCAGGCATTCTTTAGTCATGGCTGCATCAGTTTAACAGCTGCTTCCATCCTCATATTGTTTTCTCCCTCACTAACCTTCTTGCCTCTGTCTTATGACTCTTATGATTATATTTAGGGCCCAGCCACTAATCCAGGATAATTTCCCCTTCTCCAGATCCTTGACTTAATCACATCTGCATGGCTCCTTTTGCCAGGCAAAGTAATATTCACAGATTCCGGGGATTAGACCTGGGTATCTTAGAGGGTCATTACTGAGCCTACCAAAATCTAGAAAGGCAAATGGAAAATGCACAGAATACAGAAATATTGGCAGGAAGGTAAGAAAACCTGGATCATATGTAAAAACAGTTTAGAGAGTTTTCCATGAACTGCTGATTGGATACATGGGTGAAAAGGTGGGATTTCCTCATTAAACAATATTGTGCTCTTCACCTAAATCCTAGACTATTTAATACAACCATAAATGCCTATTTCTAAAGTAAAACTTCCATTGCTACTACCTTGATCTTTAAGCCACCATTGTTTCTGACCTTGATTATTGCCAATAGTGAGAATGATCTTTTTAAAACATAACTCAGAAATGTCACCCATCTGGTCAGTACCCTCCCCATGTCACTCAAAATAAGGTATCTTGTAATCTGATCCTACACCTACCCCATTGCTACTCCCACCATATCTCCTAACACTGTGTCCCCACTTACTCCTCTCTAGCTTTCTCAATCCCTCTTGGCAGAGCCTCTAACACCTGGCTCACTCCTGCCTCAGAGGCTGACTCTTCTCTCTGCCCAAAGAGTCACAAGCCTAAAGTATTTCTCTTGGTTGTGAGGTCTGGAATGACCACCGTTTTCAACACTGTAATCCCACCCTCCAACCCTGAGGACTTCCACTCCCTCTTATATTGCTCTATTTTCTTTTCTTTTCTTTCTTTTCTTTTCTTTTTTTCTTTTCTTTTTTTTTTTTTGAGAACTGTTGCCCTGGCTGGAGTGCAATGGCATGATCTCAGCTGACTGCAACCTCCACGTCCCAGGTTCATGCGATTCTCCTGCTTCAGACTCCTGAGTAGCTGGGATTACAGGCACACATCACCACACTTGGCTAATTTTTTGTATTTTTAGTAGAGACGGCATTTCACTATGTTGGCCAGACTGGTCTCGAACTCCTGACCTCATGATCCACCCTCCATCACCTCCCAAAGTGCTGGGATTACAGGGGTTAGCCACCACGCCTGGCTGCTCTGTTTTTCTTTAGCATGCATCACCATGTGATATACTACATTGCTCACTAAATTTTTTATATGTATTGTCTGGGTGTTCCAATAAGTATATAAGCTCCGTGAAAACAGGTTTTGTTTTGCTTTGTTTTGTCACCAACTGACATACCCCATACTCCTAGATCAGATTCTCACAAATGGTGAATGCTCAAAATATATTTGAGTGAATAGTTTGCTTTTACTAAATGTTCATCTACTGTGAAACCAAAGAAAACATATTTTTATTTTTACACTCTGATTATAAACAACTTAAATGTTCTAAGACAAAGTGTATGTGTACTTTTCAAAGTATACATACATGTATATACACACATACATATATATTATATATGTTTCAAGATAATTTTATACTTTTAATATTTGCCTTTTGCCTTTATTTTATAGAATTGATTTCCATTCTTGTTACTTTTCCACTCTTTCCATTCTTGTTACTTTTTTCAATGTTTTCTTTCTGTAAGACTTAGAAAAAGCAAAGTTGGAATCCTTCTATAAGAATTTTGTCCTCTTGTAAAAGTACAACTTGTTAACCAGATTATATTTTTCATTTACTCTGTAATACTGGAGAGACATAGTTTCAGACTATAAACATTTTCTTTCAGTGTTGTCAAAGGTCACAAATACCCTTAGGGGTGGTTAATATAGCTTTATTTGTATTTCTGCTCTACACAATGAAAACAAAAAACCACTATGCTGCCTGATGTTAAATTTTTATCCTTACTATTTAGTTGTACTGTGTACTGTGGTAATGAAACAGCTTTATTTGCTTTTACTTTGCTTAAAAATACTCTTGTAAATATCAAGCTCTATCACCTAAGGCGATTAAGGAACCACTGGGGTAGAATAGCAATCCTTTGTAAAACATAAATCTAATCAATTGTTTTGTATTCATTTCCTTATCCATCTTTAAATTCCAGTAACAAGAACAACCAACATTGTCTACCAGCACTGGTAGTATCAACAGGAGTACAGGCTCTCTCTCCCTGGTGTGCCCTAGAAGACTAGATTTTATTTATCTGCAGTTTGACCCCTTTGACCAGGTGTGTAGTTTTGAAATGATGGTGGAGAAGGAAGTACACACCAGCCTGGTGAGCCATAGCACTCACTCTCAATACCTGGAGTGACAGATATCATAGTGACCAAGCCCCCAATAAGTCTTAATTGCCCTCTTCATTCCTGGAGACTTTCTTCTTTCGCATTTACTTCTTTAAAGATGTACTTTAATCTGGACTGCACAGATAAATATGTACTCATAAAATTTGTAGCAATGTTGGAAAGAAGGATGGGATTGGAAAAGTGATACATGAAAGTAGATGAAAATCTCTACATGTTTAGCTAGGTACTTGTGTATCCACACCTTTAATTTATTCTAAACCTCTGTAAGAGCAGTGTCCCTGCTTTTTTCTAGGTGGACACTAAAGCATATGAAATAAATGAAATCCAAGAGATTTTATACATAGTTTGCATGTTCCTATGTGATACTCTATACCTGATAATGTTATTGCATATTTAAAATCAGTTATTGCTTTTTCTTTTCTCTACTGCTTCTTGCTCATTCATTACCATAATGAGGATTTATTACTCCAGGGCACATTTTATGTAAAGGATCAGATAAATATTTTCAGCTTTTCAGCTTTGTAGCCCATACAACCTGTGTTACAACTACTCAACCCTGTCATTGTGGCATGAAAACAGCTATAGTCAATACATAAATGGATAAGCATAGCTCTGTTCTAATAAAACTTCATTCACAAAAATAGGTGGCAAGCCTGATTTGACCTATGAGCCATAACTGCTGACCTTGTAATAGGCAAAAAATCTGGAGAAAAGAGGAGCCTGAAGTGGGGGATGGCAAGCCACTATCAATCATCTGTGGTTCACAAGATAATTTAAAATATATATTTATACATAATATATAATATAATACATATGTATGTATTAAAGATGAATGCATACTTTATGACTGGGAGAGTGAAACTATTTTAAAACAAAACCACAAAATGTCTAGTACATTAAAATTTACAAGCCAGTAGCAAAGATTAGCATTTTCTATATGCTCACCCAATTAGATGTCTCCTTTGATGCAACTGATGTGTATAGAAATCAACTTTTAAAGTATTGTCTTTTCCCCAATCATTTAGACTTTTCTTTCAGAAAAATATTAAATTCTTTCTAATCTCCAATTTTTAGTGGCTTCTGGCATTATAAGCTTTTCTGACCACCATCCTTCATGTCTTTGATACAGTGATAAAGAATATTACGTGACGTTTAAGGGTCTTATTAAGTTTTCATGAATGCTCCAGTTATTTTCTTATATAAAAATAGAATATCTCTAGAAATATATGCAAGAAATTGGGTACATTGGCTGCCTCTATGGAGGGATATTAGTGGGAAGACTTTTTCACTGACTACAGTTGTGCACTATTTTAATATGCAAGGATTACATATTCAAACAACAGAGAAGATATGTTACACTCTGGTATAAATTTTGATTTATAACTAAGGAACAACCTAAAGAAGTGATGTATAATCATTTATTTATGAGTTGAACAATAGGCACAATCCTACCTGTTAAGAGGAGTACCTTCATTAAGTCTATTAGCAAATTTTAAGCAACACCTACCATATGGAAATCCCTTTTGGGTGGCTCTGGGCTGGCTGAGAGGATTTGTGTGCTTTTGAAAAGGAATCAGATGTCTGGAGGCTAAAGAAAAAAATGTCATACTGGGAAATTTTATGTGTTTACGCTGTAAATGTGACGTCTCTTTGCTCTGTATTATTTTAGATAGAGCAACCTGAGCTTTAGACGTTGAAATAAATCTGATATCTGTGTTGGCAAGAATATTTTATGGTTATTCTCCAACTGCAAAATTCCTAACATCTGTCTTCACTCCACGCTTATCTTAGAGACAAGTAAAAGCATAGACACAAGTAAAAAAAAAAAAAAAAAAACAGCAAAGAAACACAGTTTCTGTAAGTAGAATTTTGTTGCAAAGATGGAGTGGCACAGTCCCTTCAACATATAGAGCTGTATTACCAGAGCCGCTACAAGTTTCTGTGGGACAAACACCATTACAGGAAAATAATCTGGTTAACGGCTAGGAAGGTTGATGGTGTTTACCTTTTCCAAGAATCATTAAATGGCATGATGGGTCACTGGTGAGTGTAGGAATGTTTTTAATACATTGATTTTTTCCAAGTATAAAAATAACGGCCGGGCACGGTGGCTCACACCTATAATCCCGGCACTTTGGGAGGCCAGGGTGGGTGGATCACAAGGTCAGGAGATCAAGACCATCCTGGCTAACACGGTGAAACCCTGTCTCTACTAAAAATAGAAAAAAAAAATTAGCTGGGCATGGTGGCGGGCACCTGTAGTCCCAGCTACTCGGGAGGCTGAGGTAGGAGAATGGCGTGAACCTGGGAGGAGGAGTTTGCAGTGAGCTGAGATCGTGCTACTGCACTCCAGCCTGGGTGAGAGAGCAAGACTCCATCTCAAAAAAAAGAAAAGAAAAAGAATTACATATATATGTGTGTGTATATATATATGCACTTTCTTTATAAAAAAAAATTAAATGTCAAAGGTCTAAGAAGAAAAAAATCACTTATAACTCCATCACCAAGAGACAATCACTATTAACATTTTATATGTTTCCTTATATCACTTTATTTATGCAGATTTAAAAAAAATTTTCATTCTTTAGAAATGTGCTTTCATATTGACTTGAAGATAACATTTTGCAGATAATTGCTTTGTAGACAGTGTTTTTACTGAAGATGATAGATTTATTTAACATGCTGAGACCTATCCATGTCATTAAATATTCTCGAAAGCTTTCATTTTAAAGTCTACCTACCTTCTATTTTTAGGGGAGTCCATTACTTAAGCATCCTTCTACTGTTGTATACTCTCCTTTATTTGCTATTATTAGTACGTCCATAATAAATATATTTGTACAAAATGTTTTTCCTCTTCCTTGGGAAAAGAACAAAATTTGTTGGGTCAAAGGATATAAATTTTTATACTCTTTTATCTAATTATAAAAGAAATGCATGTTTATTATGGAGAACCTAGAAAAAAAAGACTAAAAAGGCATTTCTCTTACAGTCCTCTGTACCAGAACTCTCAACTGATGACCATAACTCACACTTCACTGAGCAATTATAAACAAGTAGAAAGAATTTCAGCCAGATGCGGTGGCTCATGCCTGTAATCCCAGCACTTTGGGAGGCCGAGGTGGGCGGATTACGAGGTCAGGAGATTGAGACCATCCTGGCCAACATAGTGAAACCCCGTCTCTACTAAAAATACAAAAATTAGCCAGGCATGGTGGCGGTGCTTGTAGTCCCAGCTACCCGGCAGGCTGAGGCAGGAGAATTGCTTGAACCTGGGAGGTGAAGGCAGTGAGCCAAGACTGCGCCACTGCACTCCAGCCTGTGTGACAGAGCGAGACTCAGTCTCAAAAAAAAGGAAAGAATTTCATCTTTGCATCACTCTGTCTCCTTTCTGGTTCCAATGGAGAAGAAACTGTCTCTGCTTGAGCAAAGGCTAACTTTTCTGCTTGTTCACTTGCTGTTTACAGGATCCACTGCTGTAATGATCCCTTTTCATATGCATCATCAACCTCCTCCTTTCATCAACATACAACCTGTGCTCTAGTATCTCCCATCTTTAAAATTATCTCCTTTGATCCTCTGTCCTTTCCAGCTGTTACCCTATTTCTCATCCCTTCATAGCTGAGCTTCTTAAAAGAGGAGTTCATATTCCCTATTTCTCCTTCCTCACCTTGTCTCTCTCCTCCATCTCTCCTGGCTAGAACTGCCCTTCACACCACTCTACAGAGGTGGCTCTTGTCAAGGTCATTAAATAACTCTGTGGGGCCAAATTCAATGTTACACTATTTTCTTGAATGTTCAGCATTACTTGGCAGAGTTGACTATTCTCTCCAAAACACTCAGGTTACGTGGCTTGCAGTAGACCACATTCTCTGCTCTTCCTCCCTTAAGGGCTATACTCCCTTAATCTCCTATTGTGGCTCCTCTGCTAGTGACTAAATGTTACTATTCCCCAGAGTTCTGTCCTGGTCCTCCTTCACTTTTCTTTCTTAACACTCACATTCAGTGACCTCATCCAATGCCAAGGCACTGAATACTTCTATAAGCAAACAACTCAAAGCATTATCTCCAACATGGATTTCTCCCCTGAAGTCCAGACTACTACATCCAACTGCCTTCTTGATAACTCTACTTCGGTATTTAAATGGCATATCACATTTAGCATTACCACAATAGCATGCATGACCACCCTCAAACCTATATGAATAAATACAGGAGAATTACACTATCATTCATGGACAGGGAACAAAATCTATACTTTAGTCTCAGCTGCCCAGGTGATGTCAGGCTTTATATACACAGACCACACACACACACACACACACGTATATATGTATGTATATAATCTATACCACAAGTTCCCCTTGTGGGAATAGACCATGAAATAATAATATTCTATTTCAATTTCTAGTCCCAAGACTGGCATTGTCATGGTTAGGTATTTGCTTATTTCCCTATCTTTCTTTCTTTTTGCTAAAACATTGGGAATTTTGACTTCAGATTTTTCACTTAAAAAAAAAAACAAGTTGTATTTATATAAGTGTACACTACCTAACTGCAAAGTAAATCAGAATCTTCCAAAACTACAAATTCTGTTAAATATAATACTTTTTTTCAGAGATTAGAAACGTAAGTGGGAAAGCAAACAAGATTAGGGCAGCTGAACAGTCAGAGATAAAGCTCTATGTTCCTGGCAGTAAGGAATGAGGGGCATGTCAGTTTGAATTCTACTGAAAGACTAAATTATTCTGACCTAAAACTACAGTACTATCCTTAAAAAAATATTTCTCCCCCTTCCCTGTCATTGCTAAAGTTATATCTACTCTAAAGCACAATTTTCCAGTAAGGTACTGTCAATAGATTTATTACGAAGGCCTTTGACACAAAGACAAAATGTTTTAGAGAATTAAAATGTGAAGGCGCCCAGGAAAACAGCTGCTCTGCACTCTATTCAACCCATGCATCTTGTTTCACTGCAAAAAAAGAATAAAAATTTTATCATCCATACTTAGTGTCCTGCCTCCTATGGGGCAGAACTCAACAGTAAATGTAAGTCTATGCAAATGTGTCTTTTCTTTTTTCTCTTTTTCCTTTTTCTTTCTTTTTTTTTCTTTTTTTTATTGAGATGGATTCTGGCTCTGTCACCCAGGCTGGAGTGCAGTGGTGCAATCTTGGCTCACTGCAAGCTTCACCTCCCAGGTCACACCATTCTGCCTCAGCCTCCCAAGCAGCTGGGACTACAGGCACCTGCCACCACGCCCGGCTAATTTTTTTTTGTATTTTTAGTAGAGATGGGGTTTCACTGTGTTAGCCAGGATAGTCTCGATCTCCTGATCCATCTGCCTTGGCCTCCCAAAAGTGCTGGGATTACAGGTGGGAGCCACCGCACTCGGCCACAAATGTGTCTTTTCTTATGACACCAATAGTAAAAATGGATTCAGTCAAATCCTAGGCATTGCTAATTTGAAGGAAAAAAAGCAAAAACTTAGTATTGCAATATTTATTGAAATTCATAATATAGGTTAAAGCTATTAACAATCATTTAGGTTGTATGTGTCTTTTTTTCTCTCTCTACAATATTTTTTTTAAGGCCAAAAGATGTATACTCAGAATTTTTAAGGAAATGTTATTTTGGTAAAATGTGTTTTATTTCTTTGTATTTAAGCACACATATTTGTTGGATTCATCTTATTTTGTCCCATGAAATCAAATGTAATAGTTTTCAGAAACCTCTTTAAACAAAATAATTATAAAATTACAAGAATGTACAAATATTTTGAAACAAGTAAACAATTGAGCCCATTTAATGAAGCTAAAATAGGTAATGCTATCAGTAAAATAATTATTTCTAGAATATCATTGGAAACATTTACATTACAGGAATTTGGAAATATTACCTAAACTTTCAGAATTTGTAAAGTGATCTGAATAGCTGATAAAATTTAAGTGTTCCTATCTGTATTTAGCATATTTTAATACTAACTACTAATGAAAAATAGTATTTCATCGAATGATGCTGAAGGTACCAAAGAAACAACTAATAAATGAATCCACGTGAACTTTAGAGAAACATGTTACGATCTCATCCTTGTATATATTTGCTGAATGTATTTATATGTGAATGCAATCTTATATGAAAGTACTTTGGGTGACAAAATTTTTCAGGCTAAATCAGTATCCAGATTACAAACAATGAAGCAGGGATAGCTTTTTAACTCTACTGGGTTCTCTATTTGTGTACATAGCTAATATCACAGATGGTAATCTATTTTGGGTTGTAAAGCAAATGTATTCAGAATTTTCTCAGGCTCCCGATCCACATGTCCACATTGCACAACTCCAGGGGGCACCATTAATGTTCTATTTATGTGCTCCAGGGTGAGGACACTGACGTGGAATATGATATGAATACAGCCTCCTGGAGTTGTACAACATGGGCCACCTGTGTTGAAAATACAGTTTTTCCTCTGCTCTCACACCACAATTAACACAGAAGACTTCTGTGGCCAGATGTGTGTAGTTTTTTTCTCAACGTATCAAGCAAGCAATCAGTTTTGCAGCAGGCACCAATAGACCAATAGGTGTCCTCCAACCCAGTTCAATTCTGTCACTATCTACCTGGGGATAGTATCAGATTACACAGGTTGAGGGCTCAGTTCTACTAAACTGTTCCCCACTTCCAACATTAATAGCAAGCCGCAGGTTGTTTTACCTGTGCTTCTGACCAACACTATGAATCAGGGTTTCCATGACCCTCTCCTTGGGTTTGATTAAGTTGCTAGAGTGCCTCACTTCCTAACACTTACTGGCTTATTATAAAGGATATTACAAAGGATATAGATAAAGAGATGTGTAGGGCAAGGCATGTGGGAAAGAGCTTCCATGATCATGCGCCACCCTCCACATGAATGAGTTCTTATTCACCCTTCTGCAAGAGCTCAGCTGGTTGGAAGTTCTCTGTACCCTGTTCTCTTGGGCCTTTTATGGAGACTTCACTGGAAAGGCACAAATGAAGCATGGACAACCTTGTAAAAATGAGATTGGATAAAGAGTGGGTCTTATGATCTACAATCAGACAAGATAGGTCAGATAATTTCTTTATGGGCAGCCCCAAGACAGAAAGGTGGGTAAAGATTTTATTTTTGGTCTCTGTGGCCTGCTTGGGGAGCAAAAGGAGCAGATGAAAGGAGGACCAGGGAAGGTCAGAAAGTGAGATTCTGTTCCCTGAGGACTGCTTCTGAGACCTAAAGCACCCCAACACTATAACAAAAGTCTGTCTGAAGCTGTTTCAAAGCTGCTGCAGGAACCAAGGATAAAAATCCACATACTTCAACAAAAGATATGCTTATTGTTTTAGTCACTCCGGAAATACAAGGACTATGGAAGTTATGGACTAGGAACTGTGTTATGTGTGCATATTTTCACATATACATAATCAACATTATCTATCTATCTACCTGTCTATCTATCTATCTAATGCCACTCATACAACTTAGGGGTACAATAAGTGTCATAACACTAGTAATCAAATTTTACATTCATGGACAGGCAACAACATCTGTATAAAAATGCAGGCTGATAGTTATCACATGCTAATGTGGGACTTCTGTCACTTTACAAAATCCCCATAAGTATGTCTCACAAGTGCTTACGGACAAGTCTGCTTTAGCCAGACACCACTGGTACTCAGCCCTCACTTAGATGGACATTGGTCTCTTTCCCACTTTGCTGGGCAGATGGTGGCTGGCACCCTGTTAGTCGCTCTGGGCGTTCTTGCTGCTCCTGAGCATATGGAGTCCTTGCTGGCCAGGCTCAGCATTGCTCAGCCAGAAAAACAGTGTCTCCAGTTGTTCTGCCAGGGATTTTGCTCCTCTGCTGCTGATACTCTGGATGGATACACTGCTGCTGTGCTGGACAGCCTGCACACCAGGCATGCCATGCCCTTCTGCAGCTCCATTCACGCAGGAGTCCTTTCAGAAGTCAGACAGATGGATCTATTTGTTATGTGTTATATTTATGTGTTATGTGCTAATTGACACGGAAAAGCACAGCTGCTTGTACCCCTCTTTTACAGGTTGAGTGAAACAGCTCTTTCAGTTCTTTCAGTTTTTACTTGTAGCCCCACCCTTCCTTAGGACACAGATATGTACCCCATTGGTTGGGCTAGGCTTGAGATGGCTTTTGTTAAGAGCCAACATGTATATTCAGAGCTCTGACTCCCTCCAATCACTAAGGCTTTGCTACTGGGTCAAATTAGTGGTCTTCTCCCTAGCATTAGTTACACATAAAGAGCATGTTATCCTTGGCAAAACGAGTCCTGCCAGGCCAACCCATCTTATCACCGCAGAAAGCAAAACCAGGCTGAACTCAGCTGACACTTACCCAAAGGAGTATTTAAACCAGCCCTAGCCAGGGGGAATCGCCCATCCCAGTGGTAAGAATCTGAGATTTGGCAAGCCTTGCCAGCATGGGCTAAAGTGCTCTGGGGTGCTAAATAAACTTGAAAGGCAGCCTAGGCCACAAAGACTGCAACTCATACATAGGTAAGTCCTACTGCTGAACTGGGCTCAGAGTCAGTGGGCTAAGGGAGTTTTTGCTCCACCCCTTCTCCAATGACAGGCTGCACAACTCACAGCTCCAAAACAGAACCTTTCTTTCAACCTGAGAAGAGGAGAGGAAAGAGTAAAGAGGACTTTGTTTTGCATCTTGAATACCAGCTCAGCCATAATAGGATAGGGCAGCAATCAGAGTCATGAGGCCCCCTTTCAAGGCCCTAGTTCCCAGATGACATGTCTAGACTCAACCTCGGCCAGAAGAGATGCTGCTGACTTAAAGGAAAGAACCAAGTCCTGGCAGGACCATCACCTGAATGACCAGCAGTGATACCCAGATGGTATACCATGAGCCTTGGGTGAGACTCAGACTTGCTGGCTTCAAGTGAGAATCAGCACATTCCCAGCTGTGATGGCTGTGGGCAGAAGACTCCTTCTTCTTGAGAAAAGCAGAGGGAAAAGTAAAGGGGACTGTGTCTTGTATCTTAGGTACCAGCTTCGCCACAAGGGCGTACAGCATTAAGTGGGGTCCCCATTCCAGGTCTTGGGTCTGGGACAGTATTTATGAACCTGGCCTGGGGTAGAAAGGAGCCCCCTGCCCTGAAGGGTGAGTCACAGGCCAGGAAGCATTCACCACAGGCTGAATGAAGAGCACTTGTGTTGTAGGTGAACATTGCTGGTAGCGTGGCAGTACTCCCTAACGGCCTGTGGTGGTGATGACCATGGGGTGAGGCTCCTCTGCCTGTGGAAAGGGGAGATAAGAGTGGGAAAGACTGTGTCTGATGGCTTGAGGGCCAGCTCACCCACAGTACAATAGAACACCAGGTAAGTTTCTAAGGTTCCTGACTCCAGCCCCTAGATCCTTGATGACATCTCTGGACCTACCCAGGGCCCAAGGGAACTCACTGTCCTGAAGTAAGGATATAATCCTTGCTGGCTTTGCCACCTGCTGATTGTAGAACTTCAGAGCCTTGAGCGAACACAGGCAGTAGCCAGGTAGTGGTTACAGTGGGCATGGGGCAAGACACAGTGCTATGCTGCCTTCAGGTCTGACTCAGTGCAGTCCCAGCAGCCACCAGGGTGCTTGTGTCATCACATCCCCAGATCCAGCTCAGAACAGAGAGAGAGAGAGAGACTCTTTGTCTGGCAGAAAGTACAGGGAGAGAACAAAAGTCTCTGCTTGGCAATTCAGGAAATTCTTCAAGATCTTATCTAAGTACTTCCATGAGTCTGCAAGAAGCACAGAATCACTGGGCTGAGGGTGTCCCCTAATACACATATGGCTTAGATCACAAGAACCAAGTCCTTTCAAATACCTGGAAAGCCTTCCCAAGAAAGACAGGCACAAACAAGTCCAGACTGCAAACACTATCAGAAATAGCTAACTCTTCAATGTCCAGACATAGATGAATGTCCACAAGCATCAAAACTATCCGGGGAAACATGACCTCACCAAATTAACGAAATAAGTCACCAGGGACCAATACTGGAGAAAGAAAGGTACGTTACTTTTTAGACAAATAATTCAAAATAGTTGTTTTGAGGAAACTCAAAGAAATTCAAGATAACACAGAGAAGAAATTCAGAATTCTATCAGATAAATTTAACGAAGAGATTGAAATAATTAAACATAATCAAACAGAAATTCTGGGGTTGAAAAATGCAATTGACATTACAGAATGCATCAGATTTAACAGCAGATTTGACTAAGCAGAAGAAGTAGTGCGTTTTAGGACAGGCTATTTGAAAATGCAATCAGAAGAGACAAAAGAAAAAAGAATAAAAAACAATAAAGCACAACTACAGGATCTAGAAAATGCCCTCAAAAGGGAAAAATGTAAAACTTACTGGCTAAAAAGAGGAAGTAGAGAAAGAAGGGTAGAAAGTTTATTGAAAGGGATAATAATTTTCAACCTAGAAAAAGATATCAATGTCCAAGAAGAAGAAGGTTATAGAACACCAAGCAGATTTAATCCAAAGAACACCACCTCAAGGTATTTAATAATCAAACTCCCAAAGGTTAAAGATAAAGAAAGGATCCTAAAAGTAGTGAGATAAAAGAAGTAAATTACATACAAGGAAGCTCCAATACATTGGGCAGCTGAAATTTTAGTGGAAACCTTACAGGCCAGGAGAGAGTGGCACGACATACTTGAAGTACTACTCTTGAATAGTATATATGGCAAAAATATCCTTCAAACATGAAGGAGAAATAAAGACTTTCCCACACAAGCAAAAGTTAGGGATGTTATCAATAATAAACCTGTCCTACAAGAAATGCTAATGGGAATACTTCCATTAGGAAGAAAAGCATTTTCATGAGCAATAAGAAATCATTTTAAGGTGCAAAATTTACTAGTAACAGTAAGTACAAGGAAAAACACAGAATATTATAATATTGTAACTACGGTAAATACTGCTAAGCAGGAAGACTAAAAGATGAACCAATCAAAAACAATGACTACAATCACATGTCAAGACATAGACCATACAATAAGACACAGATAGAAACAACAAAAAGTTAAAAAGCAGAAGAATGAAGTTAAGGTGTAGAGTTTTATTAGTTTTTATTTTGCTTGTTTGTTTGTTTATGCAAACATTGTTAAGTTGTTACCAGCTTACAATAATGGGTTATAAGATAGTATGTGTAAGCCTCGTGGTGACCTCAAATCAGAAAACATATAGCAGTTATATAAAAAAAAGCAAGAAATTAAATCATACCACCAGAGAAAATTACCTTCACTAAAAGGAAGAGAACAAGGAAGAAAAGAAGGAGGAGAAGACCACAAAACAACTAGAAAACAAATAACAAAATGGCAGGAGTAATTCCTTATCAATATTGAAGTTAAGTGGACTAAACTCTCCAATCAAAAGACATAGAGTGGCTGAATGGATAAAAACAACAACAACAACCACCACCACCACCCAAACAAAAACCAAATGATCTGTTGCTTACAAGAAACACACTTCATCTAAAAAGACACACATAGACTGAAAATAAAGGAAATGGAAAGAGGTGTTCTATGCCAATGGGAACCAAAAAAAGCAGGAGTCACTATACTTATACCAGACAAAATAGATTTCAAGACAAAAACTATAAGAAGAGACAAAAAAGGTCACTATGTAATAAAGGGGGCAATTCAGCAAGAGGATATAACAATTGTAAATACATGCACCCAACACTGGAGCACCCAGATATATAAAACAAATATTAGAGCTAAATAGAGAGACATAGACCCCAATAAAATAACAGCTGGAGACTTAAATACTTCACCTTCAGCATTGAATAGATCTTCCAGAAAGAAAATCATCAAAGAAACATCAGGCTTAATCTGCATTATAGATGAGATAGACCTAATAAATATTTATAGAACATTCATCCAGTGGCTACAGAATAAACATTTTTGCCCTTAGCACACGGGTAATTCTCAAAGATACATGATATGTTAGGTGACAAAACATGTCTTACAATTTTTTTTTAATGGAAATAATATCAAGCATCTTCTCTGACCACAATGAAACAAAACTAGAAATCAATAACAAGAGCATTTTTGGAAACTATACAAACACATAGAAATTAACCCTTTTTCCATTTGCCCCATCAATACTTGCTGGTGTTGCTTGTAGCTGCAGTGTTTACCCTAAGATAACTTTGCCGTGAAGTATTTTGCCTTTATTATTATTTTTGCATCTCTCTTGTATATTGACTTTGGAAACAAAAGATAACATTCTGTTTATAGCATTCTGGTTTTGGTAGTGGTATTTTCATTTACAAAATATAACAATTCTCAATTGCTGAAAATGTCAAATCCTAGAAAGCGTAGCATCCCTCCAAGTCATGTTAACATCGTTCTTGAACAATTGTTGGCTGAAGATTCATTTGATGAATCTGATTTTTCCAAAATAGACAATTCTGATGATTCAGACTATTCTAACATTAGTTCTGTTTTGAAATAACTCCAAGAAGAGTTCTTATATTTTATTTTCACATTGAAAATCAGTCAGATTTGCTGCAGTCTCAAAAAGCATGTTTATGTAAAATTAAATGAGCAATGGCAGCAAGGTGCACTTAAAAAAACAGGAAAAGGGTTAAACAACATGATACTAAACAACTAATGGGTCAATGAAGACATTAAGAAGGAAATTGAAAAATTTCTTGAAATAAAAATTATAATGAAAGCACAACATACTAAAACCTATGGAATACAATGACAGCAGTAATAGGAGGGAAATTTATAGCTATCAGTGCTTACATCAAAAAAAAAAAAACTTCAAATAAACAACCTAATGATGTAGGCAAAAGCTAAAAAAGCAAGAGCAATCTAAACTCAAGATTAGTAAAAGAAAAGAAATAATAAAGATCAGAGCAGAAATAAATGAATTTGAAATGAAGAAAGCAATGCAAAAGATCAATGAAACAAAAGATTGATTTTTTAAAGATAAAGAAAATTGACAAACCTTTAGGCAGACTAAGAAAAATGAGAGAAGACCCAATTAAGTAAAATCAGAATTGAAAAGGATACATTACAACTGATACCACAGAAATTCAAAGGATTTTTGGTAGCTAATAGGAGCAAGTATATGTCAATACATTGAAAAATCTAGAATAAATAAATAAATTCCTAGACACATACAATCTACCAAGATTGAACCATAAAGAAATCCTAAACCTGAACAGACCAATATGAAGTAATGAGATCAAAGCCATAATAAAAATTCTCTCAGCAAAAAAAGCCTGGGACACAATGGCTTCACTGCTGACGCCTACCAAACATTTAAAGAACTAACGCCAATCCTCCTCAAACTATTCTGAAAAGTAGAGGAGAAAGAAAGCCCTATAGGGCAATATCACAAATGAATCTTGATGCAAAAATTCTCAACAAAATACTACCAAACCAAATTCAACTACACATTTTGTAATCCCAGCACTTTGGGAGGCTGAGGCAGGCGGATGACCTGAGGTTGGGAATTCGACACCAGCCTGACCAACATCGAGAAATCCCGTCTCTACTAAAAATACAACAACAACAAAAATTAGCCAGGCATGGTGGCATCTGCCTGTAATCCCAGCTACTCGGGAGGCTCAGGCAGGAGCATCACTTGAACCCGGGAGGCGGAGGTTGCGGTGAGCCGAGATCATGCCATTGCACTCTAGCCTGGGCAACAAGAGTGAAAATCCATCTCAAAACAAACAAACAAACAAATAAACAAAAACTCATTCATTATGAGCAAGTGGGATTTATCCCAGGGATGTAAGGATGGTTCAACATATGCGAATCAATCAATGTGATACATTATATTAACAGAATGAAGGACAAAACCCGTGTGAAAAATTAAGCATCAATTGAAATCACAAAAACCCTCAAAAACTGGGTTTTGAAGAAACATACCTTAACAAAATAAAAGGGAACATATGACAGATCCAGGACTAGTATCATACGGAATGGGGAAAAATGTAAAGCCTTTTCCCTAAGATCAGGAATATGAAAAAGATGCCTACTGTTATTCAACATAGTACTGAAAGTCCTAGGTAGGGCCATCAGACCAGAGAAAGAAATAAAGGGAATCCTTGTTTGCAGAGGATATGATGGTATACTTGAAAAAACCTAAACAACTCCACAAGAAAACTATTAGAACTGATAAACAAATCAGTAAAGAGCGCAAAATCAACGTACAAAATTCAGTAGCATTTCTATATGCCAACAGCAAACAATCTGAAAAAGAAATCAAGAAAGTAACACCATTTACAATAGCTACAAATAAAATAAAATGCCTAGGAATTAACCAAAGAAGTGACAAATTTCTACAATGAAAACTATATAATTGACGCAAGAAATTGAAGGGGACACCAAGAAATGGAAGGCTATTCCATGTTTACGGATTGGAAGAATCACTATTGTTAAAATGCCCATACTACCCAAAACAATCTACAGATTTAATTGCAATCCCTACCAAAATACCAATGACATTCTTCAGAAATAGAAAAAACAATGCTAAAATTTATATGGAACCACAAAAGACCCAGAATAGCCAAACCCATCATAAGCAAAAAAGAACAAAACTGGAGGAATCGCATTACTTGACTTCAAATTATACAGAGGCATAGTAACCCAAATAACAGGGCACTAGCCTAAAAACGGGCACATGGACCAATGGGACAGAATAGAGAACCCCGAGATAAGTCCATACACCCACAGTGAGCTCTTTTTTCACAAAGGTGCTGATATGGCTCTGTGTCACCACCCAAATCTCACGTTGAATTATAATTCCTAATGTTGGGGGGAGGGACCCTGTGGGAGGTGACTGAATCATGAGGGCGAACTTCCTCCTTGCTGTTCTCATGAGATCTGGTTGCTTCAAAGTGTGTAGAATTTCCCCCTTGACTCTCTCACTCCTGACACCATGTGAAGATGTGCTTGCTTCCCTTTCACCATTCCACCATGATTGTAAGTTTCCTGAGGTCTCCCCAATCATGCTTCCTGTACAGCCTGAGGAACAGTGAATCAATTAAACCTCTTCACTTCATAAATTACCAGGCTCAGGTAGTTCTTTAGAACAGTGTGAGAATGGACTAATATAGGTGCCAAGACCATACAGCGGGGAAAAGACAATCTCTTCAATAAATGGTGTTGGGAAAACTGGGTATACATATGCAAAGGAATGATACTAGATCCCTATCTCTCACCATATATAAAAATAGATTTGGAAGTATCTATTTAAAAAATTTAGAACAAAATTTCAAAACCTTTATCTCAAAAACTCTTCCATGTTAATTGGTTCTCCAATTTTTTTCTCACAGTAAGTAATAAATAGCTAAACACGCTATTAATTGTGTCTATTGAACATATAAAGCCAAATCAAGGCATTCTATTTCAGATCTCAACCCAAACTCTTCAATTCCAAACAATATATATTTATTGAGCACTTACTACATGCAAAGTACTAGACTCAGCACTGGAGACATAGATGATTAAGATTTGTAAAATACAGATGCATGTAACTATCCACAAAATGCTGGTGACTGCTAATGTTGTGCAGGTGCTTCATGCTGTTTATTTCATCTCATTTATTCTCTCACCTTTACCAGGTAGGTGTTATTGGTGTCCTCATTTTATAAATAGGGTGTAACTGTGTCTAAGAGGTTCAGTAACTTGTACAGAGTCACAAAATTAGATCATGGCAAGACTAATAAACGGCAGGATTGGGACTCTATCCCAGGTGTGTCTAACTGAAGTAAGAACAAAGTGATGTATGACCACAGAGGAAACGAAGTGTAAACACATACTCAGAACTTCTGGGAAAGGTTTCTCAAAGGTGTCAACAGTTGGAGACTGGTTTTAAGTATATTCCCAAGAAGAGAATGAAGGTGGGTGAGATTTCAAGGAGAGAACACTCCATGAGCCAAAATGGAGAGGAATGAAGATACATAGCAGGTTCAGCAACTAGCAGTGGCCCCAGGGGCTACAATGTGGGTGGATCCACAGGGAGAGATGAGCAAGTTGGTCCTTATAGGAACACTTACTGTCATCAGTGACTCGTGATGGGAGCCACTGACAACTTGCCATTTTAAGCCTAAATGAAACTAAAGACTGAAGAGTAGATCACATAGAACACACAAAATAGGCTAAAAAATCTCAGAGTGCAGTACAACTTACAGTATTAATTACTAGAGAAAATGATCCAGGCCTTTTTTTCACTGAGTGCAGAGTTTTGTTGGCCCCTGCTGAGAGCTTGACTACTAATAACATAGGCAAACCCCTAAACTCATCATAGGTATGAGGGACTCTTTCCAAAAGAAACGAAAATATCACTATGTTGATGATTGTCAACACCCATATCCATGTGTCATTAAACCTAGTTCCTAAATTATTATTTCCCAAACATTTCAAGGATAAGTTAGATACCCATTTTAAACTTAGTTGTTTCCACACTCTGTATCCTTAATTTAATTAAAAACTAGTCACAGGGGGCCGGGCGCGGTGGCTCATGCCTGTAATCCCAGCACTTTGGGAGGCCGAGGTGGGCAGATCACGAGGTCAGGAGATGGAGACCATCCTGGCTAACACGGTGAAACCCCATCCCTACTAAAAAAAATACAAAAAAATTAGCCGGGCAAGGTGGCGGGTGCCTGAAGTTCCAGCTACTCGGGAGGCTGAGGC
This sequence comes from Rhinopithecus bieti, assembly GCF_001698545.2. Lineage (NCBI taxonomy): Eukaryota > Metazoa > Chordata > Mammalia > Primates > Cercopithecidae > Rhinopithecus > Rhinopithecus bieti. The sequence goes on from NW_016804965.1 coordinate 2,577,140, forward strand.
AGGAGAACGGCGTAAACCCGGGAGGTGGAGCTTGCAGTGAGCTGAGATCCGGCCACTGCACTCCAGCCTGGGCGACAGAGCGAGACTCCATCTCAAAAAAAAAAAAGTCTTAGGGAAAACATGAACAAAGATTCCTTGACCATTGAATATTCTACTTAGTAATGCAAACTCTAATTGCAGTATACCAAAGAAATAAAATAAAATTTAAGTGTAAATGCTCATTATGAGTAAACCATATAAAGTAGCTCAAACAAAATCTGTCCATCAGTTTTGTGACCGCCAACTTCTAACACTAGTGAGGAAAAGAGAAACTAGTAAAAGAGCTAGTCTGAAAATCATTATACTTGAGTTATAACTTTGTGCTGGTCATTAACTGGCTATTGTTTCAGAAGGCAGGATTCAATTTCTCTGAGATTTAATTTCCTGATCTCTAAAATAAGGATCCACATTCAAAGCTCCTTTCCAGCAATAATAATCTATGATTGTATAATTATTTGGCAGGGGGGAAGTGGCATGATAAAGACAGGAATTGAACAAGGTGTTTAGCACAAGTGGGCAGATTGCACCAAGGTTCTTTATGTTGTTTCATTTTGAAGCAACAATGTAACTTATTCTCAGAATTATTTACAGTTTTTTTGTAGTATCAGCAACTGCTTCTTTTTATTTACTTGAATTCCTTTATTTAATGCTACTCAGGAGCAGAGATACTTACAATGGCCTTCTCCAGGGAATAATTATTCAATTTCCTATTCCTTTTAAAATTCCTGGAGACCACAGTAAAAGCCATTTAGTTTTATTCTGGGAGCTTTTCTGGAAAAGAAGTTACTGAAGATTGACATAAGGAAATATTTAAGACAGAAAAGGGTAAGTTATTGTATATTTTCCAAATTTCCTAGTCCTAGAGGGATCCTTGCTATATTCCCCAGCTTTATCTGTTTCTTCCTGAGTTGTCCATCTTGGATGGACACAGCTACCAGGATATTCTTTTATGAGACCTTTCCTTCTAGCACTGACAGGGACAATTTCTTCACTTTTTATTTTAGCCAAGATAAGATGAGAATCTTCTAAAATAAAATCTTACTTAGAATATAAGCACAAATGATGTGTGTGCACACACACACACAATCCATTTAAAATAAACACAAAACATGGAAACAAATAAATGTCCACATATGTTAAATATATACCAATATTAAAATATATCAATATGTTAAATATATAAATACCCAGACACTAGCCCCTGTCTTGCCTATTACAGCTTATTAAATACATACTATAATTTTGAAGCAAATTCATATCCTTTCAACACTTGAGTCAACATCAGCCTTTGTTAATATTATTATTAGAATTACCTTTATGTGATCTGTAGCTCCTTTTCTATTTTTTTCTAGACTAGCAACTAGATCTGGTCATAGCAAATGGCCATGTATTTTAATGATGGAGCTATCATTATCCAGTTTCTTGATTCATGATCGATTCCTATCTGAATAAAAGCAAACTCTAGGTTATCTTGTTTTCCAGAATGGTGCTCTCCTGTTTCTAATTTTAATTTGAGACACTTACAGTCCTTCATCTACGGAGTCATTAGAATCAACTTACACTGAACTAGGTGAAGAGAAATACTCCTGTCTGGGTCCCCAGCTTGAGTGGGCTGCTGTAGACAGTGGAGTTGCCATCCTGGCAGTCCAAGGCAGGGGTTGGGATTCAAGTGTCTGTAATAAGGACTGGGCACCCACTCTCGTGCAATAGAAGATGGCAGAAGGATAAGACCCAATTAAGCACATTTAGAGATAGATGATAATTAAACACAGTTGGGACCAACTCCCCTACCTTCAAAACATATAAAATTTTAAAGTTAGGAAGAAACATATGAGAAAATGGTCACTGGGAACAAGCAAAATGAATCCAAAATTATTGCTGTAGTCTGTCTTGGTGTATCCATAATTTACCTTTTAGAACCAACAAAAGGCTGCTGCACAGTAGGGCACAGGTGACTTAAGAGCTAGCGATGGGGTACTCCCCACTTTGGGCTGTCATGGACACAGGTCAAACCTATCAATCTGACTTTCAGTGCTCTCAGGGGTCTGGTCTCAGTATACCTCTCCAATCCTATATCTGGGTTTTCCCCTTACAGCTTGATTAAATGCTTGCCTTTCTGTCAGCTTATCCTTGATTTCATGATTTTGCTCAGGCTGTTTTTCCAGCTATAATGTTCATCTTATGGTAACTCTTATCTTCACATGATTTAGTCCAGTTTATCCCCCGTGGTGCTGATTCAAAGGCCACCTCCTGGATAAGCCATCCTGACCCTGCTAGTGGAAATGGGATTGAAATTTTGTATAATGGTTATTTATGTGCTTATCTTATCCTGTTTACTAAAAAGTTAGCCCCAGAGCACAGGCTGTATAAAGGATTCAGCTGTCAGACCCCTGTGGAGAACCTTTATCCAGACCTTTATACAATGGCCTCAACAAATGTTGAGACAACATGGAAGTCATCTCAATCCGTGATTTCTAGGGTAGCAAAGTTTATAGCATAATTGATGTTGAGTGAGATCGTAATAAATGTAGTCCTGATTTGGACTAAAAATGAAAAGTAGGAGAGAGGAATAGGCTAAGATAATCCCTAGATTTCTGGTTGGCATAATGAGATAAGTGGTGGTGTCATTAATAAAAAAGGGAACAGCCGGTTGCAGTGGCTCACGCCTGTAATCCCAGCACTTTGGGAGGCCGAGGCAGGTGGACCACAAGGTCAGGAGTTTGAGACCAGTCTGGCAAAGATGGTGAAATCCCATCTCTACTAAAAAAAAAAAAAAAAATACAAAAATTAGCCTGGCACAGTGGTGGGCGCCTGTAATCTCAGCTATTTGGGAAGCTGAGGCAGGAGAATCGCTTGAACCCGGGAGGTGGAGGTTGCAGTGAGCCGAGATCATGCCACTGCACTCTAGCCTGGGTGATAGAGTAAGACCCTGTCTCAAAAAAATAAATACAATAAAATAAGAAAGGGAACAAATAACACATTTTAGATGGACTATCACAAGTTTAATTTTGGACATGTTGAGTTTGAAGTATCTTTCAGTCACATGGAGATGGGAATTGAAAAATACAATTGTTAGTAAAGCAATGGGGATAGCATTCTTAAAGTCTCATGTGTTAAGGAAAAGCATACATGTTCCAAAGGGTGAATAATTCTCACCATGACATAGTCACAGCCATTAAAGAAAAATTACCTTGCCCAGAAAATAGAACAGAAAATGGAGTCATGCATTGCGCCACGTGGAAGGAACCCTATTATTACTTCCTATTGATTTGTTTTCTCTTCTCATTGTTCTGTTTTGTAAAATCAAAATCCTATTTGAGCAAATTTACATTATATAAAGTCTAATAAGGAATTGACAGCTTGGGCTGGGTTTTCTTTTTTTTTTTTTTTTTTTTTTTTGAGACAGAGTCTCCCGCTGTCGCCTGGGCTGGAGTGCAATAGCATGATCTGGGCTCACTGCAACCTCCGCCTCCCTGATTCAAGTGATTCTCTTGCCTCAGCCTCCCAAGTAGCTGGGATTACAGGCACCTGCCACCACGCCTGGCTAATTTTTTGTATTTTTAGTAGAGAGGGGGGTTTCACTATGTCAGCCATGCTGGTCTCGAACTCCTGACCTCGTGATCCACCCGCCTTGGCCTCTCAAAGTGCTGGGATTACAGGCGTGAGGCACTGCACCCTGCAGGTACTTTTAACACTGATTTGATGGTCAATTTTTAGTTTGATTTCCTTTGTTAATCCTTCCACATATGTCTCAAATACGCCTTATATTCTGGCCGGAAAACCATAGATGCCAGGACAAGTGGACTAGCTGCAACAGCACCACAAACACAGCCAGTAATTTTGGTCTAGGAAACCAACATTAGTAAGAAAAAGGAGTTACTAAATCCTTTTTATTTCTATGAAATCATATGCAAAATATAACAATCTATAAATGTCAAAGGTAATTGCCACTAGCATGTTGAGAGTATCAAGTAAAATATTAAAGTTATTTTGCATTGTATATACAACACAAAGAAAATTTAAGATGATAACATGTTAATAATATGACTTTCAAAAAAAGGAAGTTTTAATTTGGAATTTGTTATCATTTAAGTAGATGCTGGGTTAGATATTTTCTTTATGAGGAATGACAATCATAGTTTAAATAATATTTTTAGGCAAATGTTCAAGACATATAAAAGAAGGAATTGTAGGAAGTGTTAAATATTCCATACAGGAGGTAGATGTGGTGGCTTGTGCCTGTAAGCTCAGCTACTCAGGAGGCTGATGCAGAAGGATCACCTGAACCCAGAATTTTGAGGCCAGCCTGAGCAACAGTGAGACTCTGTCTCTAAAATAGAATAAAAAATATTCCATATAATGGCTATCCATCTGTTGCTTCAACAGCTTAAAAATACCTGTCTGCTGTGGGGAAGAAATTTCAAAATCGCTAGCAGGCAAGACTCTGCCTCTCACATAGAAACTAGAAATGAGCTGAGACCAAGTGTCTCTCACCACCTGTGTGGGCCTGTAACCTACGCGTGGGCGATCAGATGGTCCAGTATGGAACTTAGAACCTCAAGGAAGCAACATAAAGCTCAAAGTCAGTTTACAAATATTTTGAGTGGGATGTGGCATTCAAGAAACTAGTGTCACGGCAGGCAATGTTAGAGGCAGGTGGGTGGTTTTCAGTGGCAGCCGTTTAGCTGGTGATTCTTGAGGAAGGACAGTTGAAGCCCCCTGCTTTCATGACTAAACCTGGCTCTCTCCCATCCTCTCCATTCTCTGAGCCATCCAATACTGTCCACTAAACTGCTTTACTTTTTAAGTGGGCTTTTATTGTTTTCGTCAAGAATTCTGAATAGCACATTTCAGTTACAAATGACTTTTATCTATTCCTATTAAATCAGATAGTCAACAGTTTAAAAATACGAGTCATAAGAAAACTTTTATTTTAAAATATTTTATAACTAGAGTTTCTACCAATTTAGTCTGCCTTCTAACATTGTCAATTTTAACTCATGTGAAAATGCTTTCCTGTTTTCGAGGAGTGTATTACGACATGGTCTTAATTCTTCAGAATAGTTGAATAAGTTAGAAAAGTGATGTGTTTTATATTCAGGTCTTGACTTAAAATAGAAAGTTCTCATATCCATTCCACAGTATCTCCCAATACTCCACCTCCTCCCAACAAGGAAGTTTATAAAGTATTCAGTTTGCATTCAACTTATATTAGGACCGTTTTCTTTAAAGCTGAATCTTTAATTTTAAAAAAATTATCCTGCCACGCACATGCCTCAGTTCAATTCTAAAGGATAATATCATGTACAAAAAGAAAAATGTCAGCTTTGAGTTAGCTATGTAGATTTAATACAATCAGATTTTTTGATCCATTTTACCAACATCAGAAACTGTGACAAATCGTTATTTTTCATAATTTTCAAGAAGACAGCTTTTGTTTAATGTGTTACCAGCGGCATAACCAAGCCTCTTTTCTTTTGCCTGAGTATGTCTGACACTTTGGGACTAGTGTGAATATGCAGCTGAGGGCAGGAAAATCTTTCCTCCTCCTTTGAAGTAAGATCCATAGTCAAAAGAGTGTTGTGGGTAAAAATTCAAGTTCAACTCCCACCTCTTCCAAACATATGTTTGTAAAAAATAAAATATTTCTTACATGTTAAAAAATAAAATTAAAAAGACAAAGATACTTTCTAAAACAAGAAGAGCATTAGAGTGGACCTAACAGAGCAAACAAAAACACCAGGTAAGAGGGCAGAAACTATAGGCTGATTCGAAGTCAGGCACCAAAAACGGGAAAAAGAGGCCTGGAGAGTAAAGGAACTAAAACACACATTCACAATGAAGGCCTTGACCGAGATGTCGTGGGAAGAATGGGGCTGAGTGTGGGGTTCCTTGCCTGGGAAAAAGACTGAAAAATCTCTGCCGCTTCTTCCTTTTATATGGAGCTAGGTGCTTGAGATGGCAGGATGGAGAGGCTGAAGATCTACTTCCCACTGGCTCAGCAACTAGATCTGCAGTTTCCTTCAAATCACGATGGGCCCTGGGGAATCTTGAAACCAGTAATGGCAAAGGCAAAAACCCTCCAAATAGACAGAATGCAGAAGGAAAGAAAAATCAAAATAGAAAACCTCCCACTCAAGATGAGAAAGCAAACTACAATTCTGAACCCTAGACTAAGGAAACCAAATATTAAATAAACAAATGAACTCAATAATCAGGACAATTCACCTGTGCTGAAATGCAAATCTGAGAGTTACTGTTAAAAAGTATGTTTAAGATCAAAGAGAAGAAAAATGGAATTACTTTCCCCCAAAAGAAAAAATGAATAGCCAGATATGAAAAGTCAGATATGAAAAGAGTGGTTAACAAAAAAACCACTCACCAAGTAAGAAATTATAGAAATGAAAAATATAGATGTTGATGTATAATAGATATCAGCATGAAAAAAATATCTAGACTAGGCCCAGTTCTATGAGAAAATTAGTGAACTGGAAAACAATTTTGAAGAATTCATTCAGAATGTAGCAGAGATTGATAAATGAGTGACAAACATGACAGAGAAATTACAAGACATGTGAGGCAAAATAGGAAGTTCCAACATTTATGTCTCAGGAATAAAAAGTGAAAAAAATGAGAGAGGATCAATACTTAAAACAACAACTGAAAAATTTCCATAACTGAGTATATAATGAATTCTCATACTGAAAGCATATTCTGATTTTTAAAGAGGATAAACAAGACTACATCTTGTGTCTCAGAATCAGAAAGTGTTGGGCATAACACTGTGCCCAATAATCACTGAAACTTACAGCACAAGCATGACAATCTAATGACAATCTAAATGCTGTGTAGTGCAGCTATTCTTATGATGCTTGAACAATGGGAGACAATTATTAATGGGTCTCTCATATTTCTGCATGTCTTATATTAGCTTTTGTTCCAGACTATATTTTCAATAATGTTTGTATAGCAAACAGCCTTAGAAATTAAAAATACTGTCTCCCTCTAGGACAGATGGAAGTTTTATCTGGTGTCCAGGATGGTAAAGTAATGCTTCCTCCAAGGCAAAATTTGGGCAAGCATGCAAGCAGCCCATTTAAAAGACTGTAGTTTCCCAAGTTCAGGGTTTCCCAGTTATGAGGCACAACATCCATCTATTCCACATTTTCCCTAGGACTCTAGTGGGCAAGGAGAACCAATGTGAACATAAACTCATGCTGTCAGCTTGGCAATGAGTAGTAAAGTCCTTTGTCTCTCATCCATGAATCTTGTGTCTTCTACTAGCATTCATGAAACTGTGGCAGGTCAAATTGTTAGCTTGCAGGTAGGGCAGTATCTCAGATCCTTCACAGTTCTTGACATTGAACCTCCTACACAATGTGAATACACCTCAATTTCTGTTTATTTTGATTATTTGTTGTCTATTTTGGGAAGAATGAGGTTGCAGCAGATTATGAAACTACATTTACACAAAGATAAAAAGATGGGCATGATTATCTCCTCATTACAAACTACGTATCTACTTCTTTCTTTTTGTCACCTAATTCTTCCTCATTAAAGGTATATCAGGTCTGTCTCTGCAGCAAAGCTGTAAACTCAAACAGGCATGGATTATTATCTCCCAAGACCATCCACATCATTAGTTCATTTACTCCTGTGAATTAAAGCTTGGGCTTTAAGATCAGAATTTGAATCCTTGCTAAGTCATTTATTTCCTGTGCAGCCTTGTGCAAGTTAATTAACCTCTGCCAACTTCAATTTTTTTCAGCTGTGAAAATGGGTTATCATAAAATATTTTCCTCAGATTTGTTGTAAAATCACATAAGATAACATAATAAAGTCCTAACATAAAATCTGGCACATAGCAGGCATTAAACAAATGGGAACTAAATGTGTACATTCCCAACAGGAATTCAAATAAGTAATGTCCTATTCACTTCTTCCAACTCCTTAAATAGTGATATGCTCCTGGGATGAAACAAATATGATTCTCAAGAATAAAGTGAAATTATAAATCTAACTTTAATAATTTTTTGATTTAATAGTACCATCTATAGGAATTTATCTTAAGAAAACAGTAAGAGATTAATGTACAACTCTGTTCATTACACAGTTACTTGATAGAGTAAAAACAGTAACAGCCAAAATGTATGGAATTATTTAAATTAATCATTAAATTGTCAGGCAAGGGAATGTTATCTAGCCAGTAAAATTTTGTGTTAGAAGAACGTTTAATTATATGGATGTTCACTATTCAGTGAAAGTAGACAGTCTCTGGGACACATATAATACTATTACAATTTTGTTTTAAAAATGTTTAAAAATCTCTGGCCTGTAATTTTAGCCTTTTGAGAAGCTGAGGCAGGTGGATCACTTGAGCTCGGGAGTTCAAGACCAGCCTGGGCAACATGGCAGAACCCTGTCTATACTAAAAATACAAAAATTAGCCAGGCATGGTGGTGTGTACCTATAGTCCCAGCTACTTGGGGGCTCTTAAGAAAGAGAATCACTTGAACCCTGGAGGTCGAGGCTACAGCGATCAGAGATGGTGCCACTGCACTCCAGCCTGGGTGATAAAGTGAGACCTTGTCTCAAAAAAAAAAAAAAAAAAAAAAAGATACCCAAAAGAAGATATTAAAAGGTTACAGATTAAAATGTTATACTTGATTAATTTTCCATTGTATATTTTTCTGTGACTTTTAAATTTCCTGAAATAAACTTATATACTATTTAAAATCCCAATAGGATGTACAAAGATATTTAAAATGATCTTAAATATAATTTAACCAGGGAAAATGAACAAATAATAGTGCCGAAAGGTCTTTCAAGTTTTATGTTTTTTTAATCCCAAATCTAAGATATCTTACTTTATAGAAAAGCAGAAAATACAAGAAAACATATACCAACACAAAAATGATCTTTTGAAGTTTACATTCTTCGTTCTTAAAACTTGTTTAAAAAGTGCTGCCTGTCACGCCTGTAATGCCAGCACTTTGGGAGGCCAAGGCGGGCGGATCACAAGGTCAGGAGATCGAGACCATCCTGGCTAACACAGTAAAACCCCGTCTCTACTAAAAATACAAAAAATTAGCCAGGTGTGGTGGCAGGGGCCTGTAGTCCCAGCTACTTGGGAGGCTGAGGCAGGAGAATCGCTTGAACCCAGAAGGTAGAGGTTGCGGTGAGCCGAGATCGTGCCTCTGTACTCCAGCCTGGGCGACAGAGTGAGACTCCGTTTCAAAAAAAATAAAAGTGTTGCCGGTAATTTTACCAATATTGAGATGCAATTCAACAGGTGACATTCACTTTTCATGTAAGTCCCCATTACCTCCAAATTTTATTCACCTTAAAAACTAATGCATTATTAAACTATTCAAAATCTTTCAATAATCTCTGGATTTTGGAATCAAGATACTATTTGATTACCTGGCCTTTTCTGTGCCTCCCATGCATTGATGGATGCCAATGAATTCCATTAGTTGTTTTTGTAACATCACATCTTTGCCCTCAATTTGAGTAATGAATTTATGTTGTAAAAGATCTGACACTGTTGGACGTTTTTCATAATCTTTAGTCAAGCACCTGCACTGGCAAAAAAGAACATGCAGTTGTTAGATAAGTTAGAGTTTTGAAACTATTATTCATATTCCTAAAAATTAATCTAACACACAAGAGTGATGCTCCTCACAAATGCTCAGCCCAAGCTTAAAATATATTAATTGCAATTTTTAATCTCTCAAAAATAGCAAACTGCAATGTGATGAAACGTTTGTGAAAGTGCACACATCTGTGAGTGATTAAGCTGCAGTGATACCAACTTTCAACTAAATACCATTTCTGTCGTCTCCCAGCAAGGATTATTGCATAGTGATAATTAAAATGTCTCCACTGCAAAGTCTCCTTTACAAGTCAGTAGCTGCAGATAAATGACAATGAAGTCATTATAGTTTAATGCTTATCTAAAAATAAAACAAACAATGCACTTTCCCTTCATAAATGCTTTTAAAGGCTTCTCAATTGATCTGTTTCTTTCTATGTGATAAAACTGGTAACCCAATTGAGAAAGCCACTCAGCTAAGGATGTTGAAATTCCATGTCAATAGGTATTTTTTGAGGTCATACAGCAGATGTACTAATGCGTGTTGCACCTCTTGATAGGTTCAACCAGAGCATATTCTTGAGAAAGGACAGGGCTAGTGAGAGCACCTGAAACAACAGCACAGGAGGAGCATTTGAATAAATGTAGAATGTTTAACCAGCTGTGACAGCTGACTTTGAATATTTAAAAGAAGGACTCAAGTAGTTTTCAGTGGTCACAAGGGGTAAAAGACCCAGAATTGGTTGGTGGAATCAAGAGAGAAACAGCTTTCAGGTCAGTCTAAGGAAGAACTTTTCAAGAGTGAGGCTTATCAAAGTAGAATGAGCTGAATTGGGAAATATTATTTTGACTGGAGATATTTAAGTATTGATTGGGCAGCCACTGAGTGCACATGTTTGAGAAGGATTTAACCTCTGGATATAAACTTGGGCTGTACAACTTTCCAAGACCCCTTTAACCCTACAATTCACAGAGTCTACAATTATGAGAAAATTGGGCTGTCATTTGGGGATATTAAAAAAGAAGAAAAAAGCATAAAAAGATGAAACTCATGCCTTGGCTTGAGCAGTGCCATTTCTAATCGGTATTATAGTAATTACGCAATTTATTTCATTGAGCTTAACCAAAAAATATATTTCCCAGGAATGCTAAAATATGCTAAGGAATAAGAATGCCAATGTCTAAAAAATAAGAACAAGTGCTCTTAGTTTTCCTCTAGTTTAACAGAATGCATTAATTTCTGACATCTGTAGTAATTGTATCTATGTATTCAGAAGAGTCACATATGAAATTATGTTATTCATGTAAAACTTTATCAAATCGTTAATGTGCTACTAGGCACTCTGCTAGACTCTGGAGTTACAGTGACAAGTAAGGCACGTTCAGTGCCCTAGAGTGGCTTACTGTCTAGTTAGAGAGAAAGATGTCAAAACAGGTAAGCTAAATACAATTGGCAATGTTAATAGAGGAAGAGAAACCAAACCAATAGCAACCAGGACAGAATACTAACTGCTTGGCAGAAACCAGGAAATGTTTCTCAGAGGGGAAACTGGAAGAAATACATCAGACACTAAGTTCCATTGAGGATCTGTGTGGAAGCATCTATAGTTCCATAAGCAAAGGAGAAATATGATCCTTTTCAGACAAGCAAATGTGAAGGGAATTCATTACAAACAGGCCTGCCTTAGAACAAGTCCTGAAGAGAGTGCTAAATATGGAAAGCAAAGGCCATGACTGGCCACTACAAAAACACAGTTAGGTACATAGACCAGTGACACTATAAGCAGCCACACAAACAAGTCTGCATAACAACCAGCTAACAACATGATGACAGGATCAAATCCACACATGCCAATACTAACATTGAATGTAAACGAGCTAAATGCCCCAATTAAAAGGCACAGAGGATAAAGCTGGATAAAGAAGCAAAACCTAATAGTATGCTGAGACCCATCTCATACGAAATGACACTCACAGGCAAAACACAGGTGAACAGAAGACCATGTCCATTGATTATAAAGGGTCCACAGAAGCATAGCTATTGATAAGTGAATAAACATGACCCTAAGGCCATTATCTGAGCAATGGTAAATTCACAGAACATTTAAAAGACACTATAGATGCTTCCTTTGAAGAAAATAATAGAAATCTCTGGGGCCGTTTAACAGATAAGAAGCAACAGGAGGATATTTAGTTACATAGCAGGAGGGAATTTCTTTGGTTTTTTAAAACACTCTTTTTACTCACTTGCTTATGAAGTCATTGAATTCTGCTGACCATAGCTCAGGCTGCCTTAGTTTTGGAGGTGGATTCCTAGAAAAATAAGAATCAGTGTTAGATTCTGCGTATTGGTCAGTCAGTGCAAAATGAGATAGACTAATGCAATCACAGGTTCTGCCAGTTGTAATCAAGGATTCCATCTTTTTCCAATTCCAAGACAGATAAATCATTACACATCTTTCTTTATACAAAATGACACAATCTTTGTTTCTCTGAAAGCACTTAACATATGACCTGATTTTTCCAACTACTAATTTTTTTCTTTTAAAGAGTCTTCTTGCTTTTACCTAGCTCTAGGGAGAAACATCAATACTTAACAGAATAGAAACAATAGATGCTGGGGAAAAGGTTTTTTTTTTTCCTATGAGTCCCAATGAAGTCTCTGAGGAACATCCAGGGAACACAGAAGTGGCCTGTTTGGAATATGAAGGAAAGTGTGCCAGGGAGTGGCACAGCAGAATGCCCTTATGAGTTGTTCTGTTGTTAATGGACACACAGCAGGAAACATGTTACAAAGTGTTAAGGAACTGAAAAATATTATTAGCGATAAAGCTGTGAATACAACTTTAACAATTTTATTAATTCCTTTCAGTTTAAGCTGAACAAATGTATTTTTTGGCACATTCGTTGAATACAAAGGAACATCACTTGAAAATGAGGCTGATCTAACTCTGCAATCAAGCAACATTGATCAACCATGATAGTCGAATTTGCTGAAGTGCTGCTTTATGTTAATTCTAACAGCTCTTTGTTTTCATTAGTGAAATGGAAATACTTTGTCTTCAGTTCTGCATTACTCCTTAAATAGCTTATAATGAAATTAATGTACAGTTTGTACAGGCTCATTAAAGAAAAGTGCAGCTACTCATCTACCCCAGATCACGACTAAGCTCATTTCACAATCCTGAGGACAATTTGAAGATTGCTAATTTGCACATTAAAAGAAGTAATTCTTTTCTGCAGAAATGTTGTTTTGCTTCTGCTCCTCCTGAAAATGTCCTTTTATGAGATTTATTGGCTTGTTTTGAATAACAAAGTGTGGATTATTTCAGAACACTCAGAACTGGGTAGCTTTTCAGATCCTCTTTTTCTCCATATTACCATAGTCAGTATTCTTGGAATTCCACTGGTAGTAGACATAATTAAGAAATAACCAAGATGATGCAGTTCCTAGAATTACTTTGCACATTGCCTGTTACCTAGGTACAATATCTATCAACAGTGTCATCCTTCCTTCATGTGGCATTATCACCAAGAGTAATAACATCAGACTAAATATGATGGTTTAATCCACAATTAAAACAGCTAAGGCAGTACACAACTTCACCTTACATACTGAATGACAATAGGAGTTAGAAACTACAGATTTTTTTCCTGCTTTCTTCAAAATTAATGAAATGTCTTGGATTTAGTATACAGAAGGTTTTCCATTATTTTCTGTAATGTTGTTTCTCCACTTACAAAATAAGCAGTATGTAAAAGGATGATATATAGCCAAGGTATTATAATTTGGAACATATAGATAGGACAAGAAATTCAAAGGCAAAAATGAATTCAAATGTTTTGGTCTTATAATAATTTAGTTAGATGCCAAATATTCTAATGTTTCAGATCCCTGTCATCACAGGCTCTAGGTGTGCACTGCGTTATAATTAAGGCAAAATCCTTAAAAAGATATTTTAAAATAACATATTTAATAATTATAGGCAGTCTTTTCACATTAGTTATCTGAAACATCTAGGGACTAACCACCACTCATAGAAAATAGTATTTAAAGAAATTAGTTAATAGGACAGTAGGGGAAAATCTGTTGATACACACATGAAGGGGTGGGAGGTACATAAATAGTCAAGTGTTTTCATGGCACCAAAAGAGGTTATTCTTCTAAATTTATTGTTTTATATTAACATTATTCAAAATATTAACATGTTTAAAATCATTATTTTCTGGATAAATTTTGTATATAATTTTCTTAATAATATTATTTTAAAGTTCTGAACGAAGGGAAATCTTAGCAAGTAGTAAAATATTACTAGATTGGTAGGTAAAGCAAAGCAAAACACTTGTACAAGCTATGGACTCTGATGCCTCACTGACTCATTGAGGAACTGATAAAGAGTGGGAGGAAATGCTATTTTCTGATATCAAATCCTAGCAAAAGAGAGAAAGACACACTGATTATCAAGAGAAAGCTCTTTTACTTAGACCAGGGAAATGCAACTACTGAACAAATACAATGTCTCAGAAGAAGCAGAATAATATTCCAGGCTCTTCTGCTCCCAACTTGTTGGAATGTATCTGAACATCTCCATGAAGAGCATGATGAACACTCAGTGGCTGGAGGAAGAAAAACGGGCTGCAGATACTGGACCCAATGTTAGTCATCTGACCTTGGTATTTTGAAGAGTGCTCTCATGGGATGCAGGTCAGCTAGTGGAGGATCTCCATCACCCAACTCAATGGCCGTTATACCCAGGGACCAAGTGTCACATCTGGCATCATAAGTGGTATCCAATTGCTGTTCACACGCAATCACCTAGTAGAAAACCACACCACCAAAAGGTGAAGTTTGTGACCTTAACAAGCATGTAATAAAATACTTAGAACAAAGCATTAACTTTTTAAACTGGTGAAGTTTGACAGCTATAAGTAAAGACGAAGGCAGTAACTTAGGAGGAGAATAAAAGATTAAATTATTATTAGTAGTAGTATTTTTGTTCTGGGAACAGATAATACCTTAGGAGGTTTACAAATATAAGGGAAGAAGTCTATGAAAAATATTTTTGAAAATATAGAACAAGAAGAGGAAAGAAATTGTGTCCCAAATGGAAAGGGATGGGATCAAATGCACAGCTAAAGACTGGGCAGTGGTAGTCACTCAATAAATATCTATTGAGGGAATGAAAAGATGAGGGCTATGTTTTTGAAGAATTAAAAGTGGAGGAAATAAAGGTAAACATGCTTGAGGGCTGTCTAGTTAGATGGCCTTGATCTCTACTGGCAACTAGAAGGCAAGGCTACCTAAGGGAGGAATAAGACAAGTTTGGAGGAATGCAAAAGCTTTAAGCCACTAATAAAAGAAAACTGAATAAAAATAAACCTTGATGTAGCTTTACCAACAGCCTATCTGAGGCCACCCTAAATTGTAAAACTGCAACCAGGTTTAAAAACATGTAGTAATCAAAAGATGTAATTGAGAGACAAGGAAAAAAGAGGAATTTGTTTTTGTAATATTGTAAGATTGTATTATATAGAGAAATTATTGCATTGATTACTTCCCAATTTAGCTGTAAATGTGTAAGTATAAATGCAGATTGATTGTGAATGGTAATTATCAACATCAATAAACACAAAAAGGAAATTCAACTTTACATTTTAAGAATCATCTTTTTGCATTTTTTAAATTTTATGTTTTGCACATGCCAACCCACAAGAAAAACAAAAAATAATTTTGGAATGATGGCAGATTAGAATTGTGTCATTTTAATACAGTACTGTAAAATAATATACAAAGTGAAAAATCTAAGGCCTTTTTGGAAACGATATCTCACCTTCTGACTTCACTTAACATCAGGCTTAACACATTTAAAAAATCCATCTGTGGGCACACTAGAATTCAGTTGGTAACATTTACACACATGTCATCCAGGAAAGTTGACTCCTTCATAAATAAATCCTTATTAATACCTGACACTAATGGCAATGACAGGAAACAGTTTAGTTATAAGCATATCAGTGTGATTAAAAAAAAAAAAAGAAGGCAATGATAAACACAACATATGGGGCAACAGACACTCTTGAGAAGAGGTGAGGAGTTGGAATAGATGAAGAGATAGAGGCCAGTGCATACTATGGGTAATATTCTGGTTCTGGCGTGGGTGGCGAGTTTATGGGCAAATAAGAAGACCATTAACCAATTCATTTCTAAGTAGTACCTGAAGGACAATAATAAATGCATACATAAATAAATTATGCATGTGCATACATGTGCATATATATATATGTCTATATATAAAGAAAGAGAGAGAATAGTTTCTCAACTTAGAGTTAGTATGATGGGACATCATCATACACAGTGCTTCTTAACCTTTTCTATGAAAGTATTTTCAATATCACATGAGAGTGAACTGCTGAAATCAGAGAGCATAGCCTGAAGTACTGAGGGAAACAGTAAAGTCCTAAGTTTTACATTAAAAATTCATGTGGCAAATATTCATAGCAATATTGCTCATAATAACAAAAAGTGATAAACACCCAAATGTTCATCAACTGACAAATGGATAAACATAATGTGGTCTACACATACAATGGAATATTATTCAACTCTAAAAATGAGTGATGCATTAATACATACTTCTACATGGATGACCCTGAAAACATTACACTAGGTAAAAGAAGCCAGACACAGGGCCATATATTGTATGATTCAATTTATTTAAAATATCCAGAAAAGGCCAGTCCACAGAGACAGAAAATAGATTAATGGTTGCTTAGAGTAAGGGGGCTTAGGCAAAGATGAGGAGTGAATGCTAATGACTACTATGTTTCTTTGAGGGGGAGCAAAAACATTTGTAATGACTGTGATGATGACTGCACAACCCTGTGAATATACATTAAAAATCAGAATATTGTATATGTTAAATGACTTAATTCTATAGTTATACCTCTATAAAGCTGTTAAAAATTAAAAAATGCATTCATATGAATTTCTCATTCTGTTGTCTAATATAACTTTGTTTGCTAGAGTGTAAAATAATGTCTTTTGCCCCATCATTTTTTTCCCAAGGAAAATTATTTTCAGGATAATACATTATTTTATGAATTTACATGTGTGGTCAGAGGATATCTCCCCATAGGCTCAGGTGAATTTATGTCCCAGTTTGCCTGGGACATTCTTGTTTAATGCTTGTAGTCCTAGAATCATAATAAATATCATCCCCTTTCACTCTCCAAGGTGTCCTGGTTTGTATGATAAGTTGTATGGTCACCTACTACAGTCGCTAATTCCCTTGTTCCCTTCATCCTGGCAGAGGATGTCTTTATGTAACCAGCAAATACTACTTTTGATATAGAATTTAATTTAAACATGCCAAATCAAGAATTTCACTTTTCAAGTGATAATTGATTTGAACAACCTTGCCTCCTGGGCTCTAAAAACACTGAAATACTTCTATGCCATTATGGTGAATATATACATATATTTGTTTACCTTATTGCTTTCTAATTCTTAGACATTTGCTATTAATACGATAGAGTGGTAGATATGGAATATCTTGATTAACTAGAAAGCTGATTATTTAAAATATGTTCTTCAAGGTTAGAAAATATTTATTACAGAAAGATGAATATAATAAGAACAAAATCTCAAACACGTATTTCCATGACAGCTTGAAAAAAACTGTAGTGAACTTTTTTTCATATCTATTATATCCATTAGTTTGCTAAGCCAGAAAAAACTTTCAAGCCCTACTGTGCTACTATAGGTTTATTAACAATAAAACTGACATCAGAAAAATGACTGTCTAATAATTGCATATTAATGTGTTTTTACTAAATGGAAATTTAAATATTGAATAATGGCTTGTTATAATAAACATACAAAACCCACAAAGCTAGAATATTATACAATAATATTATATGTAATATTATTTATTCTATTAATAATATATGCAAACAAAATGCAATATTTGGTATTATAACTAGGTTTTATTAACTTCTCATTTTGTAATTTTTTGTAAGTTTAAAAAACACTAGTAATATATCAAAACAAACTCTAAAGAAACTCTCCTTTGAGATTCTCTTATTCAATTTTTGATTTTGCTTATATGACGATACTTTCTATTTTTTTCTAAGATATGCTCCTTGTTAAAAAATTTTTTTTAATCCATTGTGGATTTTTTTAAGTTTCTTAAAATACTTCATCCTCTGTCCATATTTTGTACTACGTTTACATTTTAACTTGTTTTGCAAGTAATAATTAAACAAGTATTCAAATAAAAACAGCATACCAGCATTTAATCCTCAAATTTATTTATAAGATTTGAAAATATTAATACAGTATATTAATTACTTCTCCTCCCTTCACTCCCTAGAAAATTGGAGATAAATAGCAGCACTTTCCCCAACAGTTGTAGAGACAGTCTTCAAAAATAAGGGTCCATTATAAGTGATAAGCATAATTAAAAAGATTAAAATCATTAATAGGGATGGGGGTAGAAGATGACTCTTGAAAACCTTTTACCTCAACTATTTTAGCAGTTTATCTGCAACGTCCCAAAGGTAATGATGTAAAGAATTTACTAAAGCTGAGCATAGCCCCCAGGCAGAGTGTCTCAACACAGGAACCTGCCATATAGGTTAATGGACCTGAATCTGATCCCACAAAGGATAGGGGTTCTCATAATATTATATTTCTATTATAATTTTAAAATATAATGTAAATATCATTAGTACAGCTACACGGTAAACACCTAAATTTAATGAAAAAACAAACCTGGAAGTAGTTTCTCTTTACATCATCTGATTTACTCATTCCCTCTTTCACTGATTCATGTGTTCATTCACAGCCCATTTACTGACCACCTCCCAGGTACCTCCTCACACATGTAAAAATCTCACGTGAAAATAACACAACTGAGAGCTTCCTCTGTTATATTCCAAAATGCTTACGGAGCTAGAGTACACATAAAAAGGAAAGTCAGACAGGATCAGCTATTACGTTTGTCTCCCTCAAAACTCTATCTGACCTCAGGAGCCATCCAAAACGGTGTTCCTACGGATGTGTTCCGATGGTGCCGGGTACTGGTAAGCTGTGCAGACACACCTAGAGGAAGAGACAAGATGTACTTTTTTGCATTAATTACTCATATAAAGAGCTTTCAATTGCTATAGTCTTTTTTGCAAACTAATATGAAAATTCTATTTCCTCAAAGCTGCCACTGGCCCTAACGTCACATTAAAGGATCCTAAATCAGGATTTCTGCAGAGTCAAAAGGCAGAATGGTCCTCCTATTTTCTCTTTCTCAACGCCAAATCCTGCTCCTTCCTAAAGCCCCATTTCAAGTCTTAATTCCCCCATGCTGGCTTTTAATCTGCTCCAATTATACTGATCCCTATTTCTTTCTATATTCTACATTGTAAACAATTTTACATATTTTGGCATGTAATTGTTATTTGAATGGCATGCTTCCTCCCTGCCCTCTTCCTGTCCCTGCCCACTAACAAATTCCAGCAAGTTTGAGAATGTCCTATATGGTGTTATGCACATAGTAGGTCACTTGTGAATCTTCATAAAATTATTTTCCATCTACTAAACCTGGGCAAATCACACCTTATCTGACTAGAAGTTTCAAATTAACTATATCTATTTAAACCAACATCATTAACAGAACGAGTTCTCTTCCTTTAGAGAGATTACAGACTGAAGGGCTACAATAAAGAGGTATAATCAAATATTTCATTCATGTCATTCCATTAATTCCACCTTGTTAGATACCCTCCTCACTGACCTTCAAGAGAATTAGGAGTACAGTTTCTTTTCTCGATTTTCACACTCCTGCTCCTCACACAAGGGGTCCTGGTTATCTGACCGTACAGAGCTCCTACCCTTCACCTTGCTCTGGACTTGATGGGTTAAACCCAAATCATGGGCTTTCTCTACCTGATTTCCCTGCTTTGGAAAGTGCCTCCCCAGAGTCATATTAATTTTAGGCTTTGGTTGCTTATCTTATAAGCCAAATAGAGGAAAGGTACTAATGGAGATTTAAAATGGAGATATATTTTATTTCTCCAAGATGGCGTTTGACTTTTACCATGAAATTCAAAGGCCATATGCAAGCAAATGGGTGTTTCAGTATTGGAAATACACTCGGGCAGAAGAGTGAGGAGTGTAACATAAGAAACAGGACACATGCCCAACTATGAACAAGTGACAGAAGAAGGAATTTACTAAATTTCATGTTTTTTGACTGCTATGCAATGCCTGTTAAACTTCAAGATCACTTAACTAACACAATCAACTAGCTTCATAGCTAGAAGATAACTTAATGGTCATAAATTCTAACTTGCTCATTTTCAGGTTAGTAAACTTAAGCTGAAAAGAAAAGTCACTCTCCTGAGGACAAATGACATTTTTACTTAGTGTAAATTCCCACAAGAAAATAGCTAAGATGGAAAATCCAAAATTCTATTAAAATGATTGACATAAATTACATTTAAAGGCAACAGGGATCCAAAGTATGGGTTAAGAAGCCCAAGGAAGTAAAGAAGATTAGGAAAATCATCTTGTCTAGAGAGTAACTAAAGGAATAAGTCACCAAGATAAACAGTTACATAATCAACTCAAGAGAGAAGCTGCTGATGGGTGGAAAATTCCAGGCAGAGTGCTGGGATAATGAGAAGATATGGAAAGGAAAAAGAGGTCAAAAAGGACAAAGGCTGAACAGAAAACAGACTAATAGAAAGAGCAATAATCTATTAAAGGTCAAAGCCACAGGAACATTATAGGGGTTAGGGTTTATGTTAATGCTTCTTCAGTCTTTTGCTTTGCTAGGGAATTTTCAGGCTATTTTAGTTCTGTCCAACAAGGCTTCCTGGGCTATTCCACGGCTGTACAGCAACTCCATTCCCTATAGCATAAATGCTATTTTTAGGGAGAGAAACATGCAGGCTTTATTCTTGTAGTTAAGAAAACTCTTAGGGTCTTAGAAAGACAGCAGAAACATCAAATATGTGTTTTTCCATTGTGGCTCAAATAGACCAGAAAACTTCTGGGAATTCAATTTGCTATAACCTTTGACATCTCAATAGAGCAGGGAGAAAAGCATATGTTTTTGTCATTGTTAATAACAAAATACTGTAGGAATGCGAACTGAAACTATAAAAATACAGAATTTTGTTAACATAAACGGGTCATAAATTGTATTATACCATCTAATATTATTATTTTGTTGATGAGGTTAAGACACTGTGATAGTTACTTTTATGTGTCAACTTGGGAGGGCCATGGCTATTTTAGGTCATCCAACAATGCTTCCTAGACTGTTCCATGGCTATACGGCAACCCTATTTCCTATTGCATAAGTCAAACGGTATTTGGTAAGACTATATTCTGGATATTTCTGTGAAGGTGTTTTTGAAATCAGATTAATATTTTGAACTCAGATTAATATTTAAATTGGTGGATTTTTTAAAGTTAAATAAGACTTTTATATTGATGTGTAGTAACAAGCAAAAGTTTTGCGCTCCCATTTCTGCAAGTTATATGAAGTTTAAAACCCAGTTCTACAGTTGACATTTTTAAAAAGTCTAAGACTTCCACATTGGTTAGACAACTCTCAGTTTAAAATAGTTTTTATTTTTTATTTTATTTTGATTTCAATAACTTTTCATGTACAAGTGTTTATTTGATACATGAATGAATTATATAGTGGTAAATTCTGAGATTTTAGTGCACCCATTACCCGAGTAGTGTACGTTGTACCTAAGGTGTAGTTTTCTTATCCCTAGCCCCGCTCCTGCTCACTCTCTTCTGAGTCTCTAAAGTCTATTCTATCACTCTGTATGCTTTTGCATACTCATAGCTTAGCTCCTACTTATAAGTGAGAATATTTGGTTTTTGGTTCTCCACTCCTGTGGTACTTCACTTAGCATAATGGCCTCCAGCTCCATCCAAGTTGTTGCAAAAGACGTTATTTTATTGCTTTTAATGGCTGAATAGTATTCCATGGTGTATACATGGAACATTTTCTTTATACATTCATTAGCTGATGGGCATTTAGGTTGGTACCACATCTTTGAAACTGAATTATGCTGCTATAAACAAACAAGTACAAGTGTCTTTTTCATATAATGACTTCTTCTCCTTTGGGTAGATATCCAGTAGTGGGATTGCTGGATCAAATGGTAGATCTACTTTTATTAATAGCTCTTTAAGGAATCTCCATACTATTTTGCATAGAGGTTATACTAATTTACACTTTCACCAGCAGTGTATAAGTATTCCCTTTTCCCCATATCCCTGCTAACATCTATTGTATTCAGACTTTTTAGTAATGGCCATTCTTGCAGGATTATGGTGGTATATCTCATTGTGGTTTTAATTTGCATTTCCCTGATGATTAATGATGTTGAACAGTTTTTCATATGTTTGTTGGTCTTCATATATTTTCTTTTGAGAAATGTCTATTCATGTCCTTTGCCCACTTTTTAATGGACTTACTTTATTTTTCTTGGTGATTTGAGCTCCTTGTAGATTCAGGATATTAATCCTTTGTTGGATGTATAGATTGCAAATATTGTCTCCCATTCTTTGGTTTGTCTGTTTATTCTGCTGTGCAGAAGAATTTTAGTTAATTAGATCCCATTTATTTATTTTTGTTGTTGTTGCATTTGCTTTTGGGGTCTTAGTCATGAATTCTTTGCCTAGGCCGATGTCTAGAAAAGTTTTCCAATGTTGTCTCCTAGAATTTTTAATAGGTCCAGGTGTTATATTTAAGTCTCTGATCCATCATGAGTTGCTTTTTGTATAAGGTGAGAGATAGAGTTCTGGTTTTATTCTTCTACATGTGGTTTGCCAGTTTTGCCAGCACCATTTATTAAATAGGGTATCTATTTCCCAATTTATGTTTTTGTATGCTTTGTCAAAGATCAGTTGGCTGTACGTATTTGGCTTTGTTTCTGAGTTCTCTGTTCTGTTCCATTGGTCTATGTGCATACTTTCATACCTGTACCATGCTGTTTTGGTAATTACAGCCTTGTAGTATAATTTGAAGTCCAGTAATGTGATGCGCCCTGATTTGTTTTTTTGTTTTTGTTCAGTTTTTTTTGTATTGTTTTGTTTTTTGCTTAGGATTGCTTTGGCTATTTGGGCTCCTTTGGGTTCCATATTAATTTTAGAATCATTTTTTCTAATTCTGTGAAAAATAATATTGGTATTTTGATGGGAATGACATTGAATCTGTAGATTGCTTCAGGCAGTACAGTCATTCTGACAATATTGATTCTCCCAATCCATGAGCATGAGATGCATTTCCATTTGCTTGTGTCACGTATGATTTCTTTTGGCAGTGTTTTGTAGTTCTCCTTGTAGAGATCTTTCACCTGGTTAGTTAAGTATATTCCTGAGTATTTTTATTTTGTTTGCAGCTATTGTAAACAGATTGAGTCCTCAATTTGATTCTTAGCTTGGTCATTTTGGTGTAGCAGGGCTACTGATTTGTGTACATTGACTTTGTAACCTAAGATTTGACTGAATTAATTTATCAAATCTAAGTTTTTTGGAGGAGTCTTAGGATTTTCTAGGTATACAATCATATTATCTGCAAACAGCCAAGTTGGACTTCCTCTTTTCCAATTTGGATGCCCTTTATTTCTTTCTCTTGCTTAATTGCTCTGCACTTCCAGAACTATGTCGAATAGGGATAGTGAAAGTGGGCATACTTGTCTTGTTCCTGTTCAGGGGGAAAGGTTTCAACTTTTCCCCATTCAGTATGATGGTGGCTGTGTGTTTGTCATAGATGGCTTTTATTATTTTGAGATAAGTGCCTTACGTGCCTAGTTTGTTGAGTTTTTATCATAAAGGGATGATGGATTTTGTTAAATACTTTTTCTGCATCTATTGAGATGATCATATGGTTCTGGGTTTTAATTCTGTTTATGTGATTCATTACAGTTATTGACTTGTGTATGTTAAACTATCCCTGCATCCCTGGGATGAAAACCACTTGCTTATGATGAATTACTTTCTTGATGTGCTGTTGGATTCAGTTAGCTAGTATTTGGTTGAGGATTTTTGCATCAATGTTCATTAGGGAAATTGGTCTGTAGTTGTGTCCTTTCCAGCTTTTGGTATCAGGGTGATACCAGCTTCATAGAATGATTTAGGGAGGATTCCTTCTTTCTCAGTCTTTCGGAATAGTTTCAGTGGGATTTGTATCAATTCTTCTTTGAATGTCTGATAGAATTCAGTGAATACGTCTGGTCCTGGACTTTTTTTGTTGACGGTTTTAAAATTACTAGTTCAATCTTGCTGTTCGTTACTGGTTTGTTTAAGGTTTCCATTTCTTTCTGATTTAATCTAGGTGGTTTGTATGCTTATGGGAATGTGTCCATTTCCTCTACGTTTTCTAGTTTGTCAAAATGGTTTTTATTTAAATAATGTAAACTAACAATATAAATCATCATCTTTTCTTTTCTTTTTTTAAAAATTTTTTTAGACGTGGTCTCACTTCCATCGCCCAGGCTAGACTGCAGTGGTGCAATCACAGCTCACTGTATCCGCGATTTCCTGGGTTCAGGTGATTCTTCCATCTCAGTCTCCCGAGTAATTGGCTACAGGCACACACTACCACACCCAGCTGACTTTTATTTTGTATTTTTAGTAGAGACAGGGTTTCATCATGTTGCCCAGGCTGTTCTTGAACTCCTTGGCTCAAGCGATTCACACGCCTCTGCCTCCCAAAGTGCTGGCATTACAAGTGTGAGCCACCACCCTGGGCCAGAAATAATCATCTTTAATATGTAAATAGTCCCCTGGGCCAGGGAGGCAGAGGTTACAGTGAGTCGAAAGACTGCATCACTGTACTCTGACCTGGGTGACAGAGTGAGATGCTATCTCAAGAACAAAAACAAAAATAATCCACAAAGTTAACAGAATGCTATAGTTGACAATCTTATTTAATTAAATAGTATTTAACAAATATATGCAAAACTCTTCGGTTAGTATATTTCAGAACCATTGTAAATCTCCAGCAAATGGAATATTAAAGTGTGCCCTTCAGCAAGTCCTTTTCCTTCTGCAGGCTCTTGTTTTCTCATTGTTTAATTTAGGGGACTGGAAAAAATAAATGATTCTTTATTACTTTTGGATTAAAAACTACTTAGGGAATCTTGGCGGGGTGCTGTGGCTCATGCCTGTAATCCCAGTACTTTGGGACGCCAAGGCAGGCGGATCGCGAGGTCAGGAGTTCGAGACCAGCCTGGCCAATATGGTGAAACCCTGTCTCTACTAAAAATACAAAAATTAGCTGGGCTTGGTGGCACGTGCCTGTAGTCCCAGCTATTTGAGAGGCTGAGGCAGAAGAATCACTTGAACCTGGGAGGCAGAGGTTGCAGTGAGCCAAAATCACACCATTGCACTCCAGCCTGGGCAACAGAGCAAGACTGCATCAAAAAAAAAAAAAACCACAAAAAAACAAAAAACAAAACCTACTTAGTCATCTCATGGATGCTATATACTTTCACATCAAGAAATTCATATTCAGACATTTTGCATATAACAAGGATAAAAAATCTTTTCATGTTCCTGTACTTAATATACCAAATGATATTTAAGCATCTTTCCAGTTTTAACATTCAATGAGTCTCTACAGCAACTCAAGGTAACTGGCTCACTCCAATCACCTTTCCAAACAACAGTCATGTGATTTCTCTTCGAAGTCCATCCTCTCTCCAGTCTTCCTGGCTCTAGATCTTTTCCTTTCTTTAAGACTTAGTTTGTATCTTATAATAAAGATAATTAAATGGCTTTCTTTAAAGATCTCAATATCACACTGTTTGCTGCATTCTTCTTGGCTTTGGACATATGAACTATGCACCCAGCTCTGTCTGCATGATTCAACCCTGGATGACTATGTACATGTGTACATATGTCCAGTACTGGATCTTAGCTGTAGAGAGTATACAGCATACTTCTCATTCATGGTACACTATCGTGACTGATACCTTGTCTTATTTTTCTGTTTCCTTTTTGCCCCATTTACCTCCTCCATTGTCCTCTCTCCTGCCCACCAAAATTTCTATTAACTTAAAGTTCTTCAGAGATTAAAATTTTAGAGCTGCAGACTAAGATATTTTAGGTCTAGTTCCAAACACTTGTTTTACAATGAGAAGAACTAAGAAGCAAAGAAGTCATTCTTAAAATATAAGTAAAGTCCTCTTGGTTCACCTTAAGTTATCACATCGTAGAGCAGCACACTTGGTAGCCCTTACTAAAATGTCCACAGCTGTGTTGAGGTCAAACAAGGGAGGTTGACGCCTCTGTTTTTGAGTGAACTTGATAGCAACATAAAAACTCCAGAGGTTGCTCTACATACCCGCACCTGAGGAGTAGGGAGAAGAGACTGCTTCTCCAGTGAGAGAATAGGAGGCAGCAAGCAGTCTCCGCTCTTGCCTTTCACTTACCTGTCCCAGTTCCAGTCCCTTGGGCCTGCTCTCTCATTTGTGAGACTGCCTTTTGTATTTGGCCTTTTTTTTTTGGAGCTAGTTGGGGTGTCTAGTCCTTACAACTAAAAGATTGTTGACTAAAACATACACCAGTGTCTACAATGTTAAACAGTTTAATTCAACTTTGAAATATGGTCAGTTTTAGAACTCTTGAGCCCACAGGTTCTGCTTGAATCATAAAGCTCTAAAATAAAGAGTCCACTTATTCATGATTCAACTTTATATAATAATTATAAAGACCTTGCCTTTCAAATAAGGTAAAAGTCACCTCCTCGAAGTACAAAAACATATTCTGGATGAGTAATATATTAATGTGTTATATAGGTATGAGCATTCAAAAACTCTGCCAACTTTTAAAATGGTTTTCCCTCTAGCTTTTTTTTTTCAGTGTATCATTTCACTGTATAAAGCACTAGCTCTTAAATTTTCAAGATTCATAACATTCAACTAATATGTATTACACATATACATTATATATATACACACATACACATAATTTCAACCTTAGAGAAATGTTAGCAAGAAAACTACGAAGTACTTTTTTTCCTGAACCACCTGAGAGTAAGGTGGGCTACAGAATGCCCCTTCACTCCTATATATTTGTTTGTAATTGCCACAAACAAGGATATTCCCCTACACAACCTTCAAAATCAGGAATTTTAACACTGATACATTTCTATCATCTATTCTACAGAGCCCATTCAGATTTTATCAACTGTCCTAAATATGTCCTTTATAACAAAATGATCTAATCCAGGATTATGTGTTACTTTTAGTTGTCAAGTTTCTAATCTCCTTCAATCTGGAGGAGTTCCTCACTCTTTTCTTGAATTTCATGAACTTAACATTTTTTTTTTTTTTTAAGATTTCAGGCCAGTTGTTCTACAGACTGTTCCTGAATTTGGGTTTGTTGTATATTCCCTCATGATTTTATTTTTGACAGGGACATCACAGAAGTGACGCTGAGGTCTTCTCATTGCATCCTCTCAGGTGCTGTGTGGTTTGCATTCATCTCATTACTAGTTATGTTTGCTTTGAGCACTTGATTAATGGTTGTGTCTGCCAGTCTTCTCCCCTGTAATCTTTCCCTCTTTCTTTTGTAATTAATTAGTATTTTGTGGAGAGATATTTTGAAACAATTAAGCTACCCTATTTCTAATCAAAACTTAACCCACTAGTTTTAGCAGCCATTGAAATTTTTGGATGAATTAATTATGATGAATTTTAAAATTACACAATTTCTTCTATCTTTACTCATCAGCATTCTTCTGCAAGGAAAAGCTTTTGCTTCTCCCCATTCATTTAATTATGTATGTATTTATGGCAGTATGGATTAATGGAATTTTTATTGCATTCAGTGAATTACCATCATTACCAGCAATATTAGTATTTTGGTGCTCAAACTGTCCCAGATCTAGAGAGTAAGAATAGATTCAAGTTGGCTTCTGTGTGCCTCTGACATGTCTCCATCATTATTTGAGTATTTCCTTATTTGGAGAGCACAGTAAGTTCCAGGGTCATCTCACAGAGCCCTAAAATCAGCCTTTCTCCAAGAATCCTTGATTCCTTTTAGTTGACAATTACTTTTAAAAACCAAAAGCTAGGGGCTAGATGTGCTCTCTTAATGCACCCTCTTAGCAGAATTAGCTAGGTAATATGTACACACACACACACACACGCATTCACATTACGATTATTTTTGTATCTGTTTATATATATTAAAACGCTAAGTTCACATTGATACCTCCAATTCCAATCCAACATCACCATAATTCTTTTCTCTAACAGTAAGAAACCTGCCTCCCGTTGTCCTCAGTATATCTCCCGATGGTATCAGGCCTCCTTTAGGCAACCATTCTTTTCTCTTCACCCTGATCCCTATGCAGATGCCTTTTTCATCTACAGGAAGTTCTTCCCCATACAGGGTCATCCCCATCACCCTACATGGAGGCACTTCTCATCCCACTTGAGGACCCAACACTCCCTGCCAGCAGACACCTTCCTCTCCCCTCTCAGGCTCCAAACTGCCTCCTGAGCTGCACCTGGACTTCCATGCTTGCTTGTCCCACCTAATGGCTTTTGTTCTAAATTATTCAGAAAGAAAGGAAGGATTGAAGGGCACTTCATAGTTTTTAAGTTCAGGTGTACTGCCTCACTTGGTGCTAAAAAGTGGGTTATTAATAAACAAATCACAACCTCTCTTTGACCTACATTATGCATTGGGGATTTGGTCTAAAATTGGGCATGTGAGTAATAAGAGATTTAAAACCATAAAATATTCTGTCATAAGAATGAGGTCTAAATAAATCACAAAAAGTACATTCTGTACTTTTGTATTGAAATGTTAAGTATCCCATTAGAAATGAAGTTCCCCAGAGAGAAATCCGCAGAAATGAGAACTGAGGGCTGTCCTTTAAATTTAGTCTCTTTCATTTTCTATTCAAGATAAGGACTGTTTTTTTCAGACATTAGTTCACTTGCCTGAAGGGATGTATCTCCTGGGAAGTCATATTATTTATTGACTGATCATATACCAGTGATGGCTAATACATTTCATTAATAATATTTATAACCTCAATTGTCATTTTGCTCTCTGAGGTGTCTGGTGATGTTTTGTAAAAGAATATCCCACTTAACAAAAACTAAAAGGTTTTCTTAAAGGCGTATTCATGACGAGCATTAGCAAACTGAATCTTACTTTTAGTGTAATGAGGTAGCTTCATATTTAAGGTAATACTGAATTTATTCTAGCAGAGGGTTATTGTTTTCTTTTTGGGAAACATAGAGGCATCTCTTTTGGAAACTCAGATTTTCATTATTTAGCAACTATTTATTAAACACCTACTATGTGTACAGCACTGAGCTATAGGCTAAGTAGGAATATTATCTCATAATAATGATAACAGTTCAGATTTTCTGAATTACAAAGTATCAGTAATTATACTAAGTAGTTTGTCTCTGGCATCCCATTTACTCTTCACAGCAACCAGTCTTAGGAGGTAGAGACTTTTTCACACTTGTAGATGCGCAGGTTGATGCCCTTGTAGATTCTGTGTGACTTTCTCATTGTCACACAATTATATGGCAAGTCTTCCCTCTCCTTCATTCATTCATTTATTAAGTACTTTCAAAATGTTAGCACTGTACTTGGTTCTAGGGACAAAGTGATAAAGTGATAGACCAGACAGAAAAATCTATGGCTTAGCAGAGGAAGCACTCAAATAAAATATGATTACAATAAAGTCTGACAACTGGTTGGCTAAATGAAGTGCAGGGTGTTGGGGAAAACTCGGGCAAGCAGAAGTTAGCTAGGTGCTGTTAGATATGAGTTCTAAATTTCTTTTCAAAGAGTCAATATGTCAGTATGTTCAATTCCTTGCCGTCTACTTTTACACTTAACTTCTTCATAAAGCAATCTTTTTCGATTACCTGCTCCACCCTGACTCATTCCGATTACCTACTCCACCCTGACTCATTCCCATTACCTGTTCCACCCTGACTCATTCCGATTACCTGCGCCACCCTGACTCATTCCGATTACCTACTCCACCCTGACTCATTCTCATTACCTGCTCTGTCATAACCGTTTTTCCCACCAAACCACTCATCCTGTCACTCTCTTTAAGTTAGCCAATCAGAATTGGTTTCGCCTGTGCAGTCTAACCCTAGCCAATAGGGGGACGACACAGCAGCAGGGGCCACATGCATCAGGGATAAGAACCCCTTTCCCTCCCTTGTCCAAGTGTGTGCTCACCACTGCTCCATCTGTAAGGGTGCACCCTTCTATAGAAGAATCTTGCCTTACTGAGAATTAAAAAGAGAATTTTATATTTGAGTGCTATTTCTTTTGTGGCACTGAAACTTTATATATAACAGGGCAGAAGGGAGGGAAGGTTTCTATGCAGGGAAAGCATCATGTTTGTAACTGGTCAAAAAGTTCAGAAGCTACTCTTAGATACACAGAGAAATTGTAATTTCTTCATTTTGCCTATAACTATTATGGCTTTTCCCCAAGCCCATGCCCACTGACTGGAACAAAAATAAAGCTCAGTTAAATTCAATAAATCTCTAAGTCCTTTCAGATAGGGTTCAATCTGTCTTGGACAAAAGTGTTTGCTCCATTTCTCAGGTGGCATCCCCCCTCAGAAAGGGTCTCACTCTGTCACCCAGGCTAGAATGCAGTGGTGCTATCACAGCTCACTGCAGCCTCGAACTCCCAGGCCCAAGCAATCCTCCCACCTCAGCCTCCTGAATAGCTGGGGTTATAGATGTATGTGACCATGCTTGACTAACTTTTTAAAATAAGCTTCTGTAGAGACAGGGTCTTGCTATATTGCCCAGCCTGGCCTCCAACTCCTAGGCTCAAGTAATCCTCCTGCCTCATCCTTTCAAAGTGCTGGGATTATAGGCATGAACCACCATGCCTGCCCCTCCTCCTTCTTATAAGACCTTGTGTCAGGGAGAAAAGAGAGGGTCCTTGGGCATGGTGGCTCTCTAGTTTTCGGGGCCATATACTTTTGTCTGCCTAGCCTCTAGGTGCCCTACTGGGCTCCCAGGCCATACTCTGCCTCCAGGGAGCTTGTGGTCTGTTCCTCTCATGCAGACAGGGCTTCCTGTGGCTCCTCCTGCAGATTTGCTCAGTTTGCTCCAGTTGGAGCTGAGAATACTCCGAGGTCTGCCTGTGACTCCCATTTAGACACAGCAGAGCCGGCTCAGGGGATCTGCTCAGTGCCTCACTGTACATCCCCCTTAACTTCTGAAAAACCCCCTCTAGAAACTCTCCAGCTAGATTAGCAACTACTTTCAGGTTTCTGGAAACTAAAGCTAAGGGTTTGGGGGAAGCTAACTTGAGTCTTTCCCCTACTGATCACTCTGCCCCTACAGGTTAGCAATGATGTGGCTCACCCCAGACAGGAATGCGGCAGATTCTGAGTGGCTTCCTCAGGAATGCCGAGTGAGAGCGGTAGAAAGCGTGAGGGTGACATGGTTTGGTTCTGCATCCCCACCCAAATGTCATATCAAATTGTAATTTCCAATGTTGGGGGAGGGACCTGGTGGGAGATGATTGGTTCATGGGGCAGACTTCCCCTTGCTGTTGTCGTGATAATGAGTTCTCATGAGATGTACTTGTTTAAAAGTGTGTAGCCCTTCCCCCTTCACACTCTCTCTCCTGCCACCATGGTAAGATGTGCCGGCTTCGTCTTTGCCCTCCTGCCATGATTGTAAGTTTCCCGAAGCCTCCCCAGCCATGCCTTGTGCACAGCTTGTGGAACTGTGAGTCAATTAAATCTCTTTTCTTTATAAGTTACCCAGTCTCAGGTAGTTCGTTATAGCAGTGTGAGAACGGACTAATACAGAAGGTAAGAGCTCCTTCCTGCCCTCGTCATCTTTTTAAAAGCTCATCTCCTACACTCCAGCCTGGGTGACAGAGTGAAACTCTGTTTCAAAAAAAAAAAAAAAAGAAAAAACTCATCTCACTGCCCTGCTTCACCTTGTTTCATCTTTCCACAACGACCCTAGAATTGGAAAAGATTTCTCCCTTCTTTCTATCCTCACTTATGAAAAACCCTATGGTGTATCCCTGAAAACTCACTCTCCATATGCTAAAGAGAAGGTAAAGCAATGTAGACAGACTTTCCTCAGGAGATAGGCTTTCCTCAAGAGATAGCCTTGCTATAAATTCCTATTTTGAATGCTAAAACTGTTACCTCAGTCTTTTTTTTTTTTTTTTTGCAATTTGCATTTCTTCTAGAATAAATGTTAATATTTTCCCACTGCCAAACAGAGTGATGCCTCAGGCACACTGGGGTGAAGATCATGTTATCAGGCAGGAAAAAAAGAAAAAGCACATCAATAAATTTCAAAGTACTTTCCAAGTTACAAGTGTAAGAGCTCTGACTGGGAAAGATTACAGCACATTTAAGGTAGTGAAAGACCCCGACCTGACTAATAGGTAACGGGAAGAGAGGGCACCTAATTAGCGCCAAGAGATATAAAGAAGTTATTACTCATTACTTGCTTACTGTGTGCCACCACGGAGGATCAGAAGGAAAAGCTCTCCCCAAGGGATGGGGATACTGAACAAGGTAGTGGCAGAATCAGATGTGTTTTTTGAAAGGATCCCCCATGTGGAGAAAGGAATGGAAGGAAGGGAAGGAGATTAGGATGCAGCGAGTTCAGTAAAGTATAACTGCAGGAGCCCAGGCAAGAGATGAGGGCTAGAACCAGGGCAGGAGCAGTAAAGATGGAATCTGGGGATATCTGACAGAGAGACAAGTTTTGTGACTAAGTTGCATAAGTGGGAGGTGAAAACAAGGGAAGACTCGAGGATGAGCTTAAGATTTTCATCTTGCGCAACGAGTAGATGCAGGCGACTTTCCAAGACAAGAAACTCTTTATATGGAGCAGATTTCTAGGGACAGATGAGGTGGTACAGCTCCATTTTGGACATTCTGAGTATGAGGTGCCTGATGGTCATCTAAGATCTTCAGTACCCGATAATGAGCTGATAGTACAATTATGAAGTGGCAGATTCAAATAAAATTGATTCTAAAATCCTTTACTCCCAGCTGTAGCTTTCTCTGAAAATTTGATTTAAAAATAAAATGAGGACATTGATTTTCAGTTTGATTCTGCAAGTTGTGGTTTACCACCTCTTGTTCTTTCTGCCCTCAAGAAATTTCAATATAAACTTACACCCCTACCATCCTCAGGTTTTAATTCATACAACAACCTACTAATCACCATAGGCAAACTGAATCCATGTCCTCTTACTGTGGAGAATAGAAATATTATAAGCACTACCTTATATGTAATTAATAATATTTTGGTGTCAGACACCAGGAATGCATTTCGTAAGCAACTGGCCCTCTTTTCTAATTATTGCCGAAAATCTACAAATCAAATAATGTAAGACCAAAGCTCTCATTTTGTTAACTACTCCAATTTATGATGTTTTAAAAAGGTATCATATAAAGGCCGGGTACAGTGGCTCACGCCTGTAATCCCAGTACTTTGGGAGGCCGAGGCGGGTGGACCACAAGGACAGGAGATCAAGACCATCCTGGCTAGCACAGTGAAACCCCGTCTCTGTTATGAAATACAAAAAATTAGCCGAGCGAGGTGGCAGGCACCTGTAGTCCCAGCTACTTGGTAGGCTGAGGCAGGAGAATGGTGTGAACCCGGGAGGTGGAGCTTGCAGTGAGCCGAGATTGCGCCACTGCACTCCAGCCTGGGCGACAGAGGCGAGACTCCATCTCAAAACAACAACAACAACAACAAAATCATATAAAAGGTTGCCTTATTTATTATCTAAGTATACGTTTTTAATCTAGTTTGTTTTGGAGGAAATCATGGGAATTTACATTTCTCAAAGCTTCTGGTTTACTAAATTTTTCTTTAACAGCTAAAATGTTGTTTATTGATACTTGTTTTAACAATTTTCAATCTATGCTATGCTTACTGTATCGATTTTTTAGAGGAGGGGAATTGTGAGATTCCAAGTTAAATAACAAGTTCTCCATTGAGTCTGTCTTAGAGTATAGCCAAAATGATTTTCTGGAGAGAATAATGGCCCCTCCTGTGGAGCAGTGAAGAATGAGTTGTAATTTCAAGCAGAAGCCCTTATTAGTACACTAACCCAGATAGATTGCTCAAGGCTCTGAATTCAACCAGAAACAAAAACTAGCCGCACCCCAGTAATTAATCAGGAATTCACAAATTCACTGCTGCTCAGTAGTTTTCAGATGCACAGGTGAGAAAAACAAAGCACATGCACATGCATGTTTGAGGATACACCATTCACCCATTCCTCTCTAGATGTTCTGAAATTCATTCCTGGGCTAAGCCAAAATACTTGGATATTAAAGAAATTTTAAAAATTAACCCATTAACTTGCTGAGCTTTAGTTTCCAAAATGCAAAATGAAAGAAGATTCACTCATTCAACTAACACTCAGTGGACTTCTATACTCAAAGCATTAGGTCTACAAAATAGACTAAGACAGAGTCCCACTTCTCAAAGACCCTGTCTGTCCACCTATATTTCTAAGTATCTTTATCTATAAACACCAAATGTATAATTATAATTCTATATGATAAATGCAAACATGGAAGTATACACAGGTTACAGAAGCACAAGGAGGGATACCTTACCCAACTACAGTGCAAAAGGGAAAGAGAATAATGACTGAAGGATAGAGACATCTTCAGGATTACTGTCATCCACTCTCACAAGAAAGTTTAGTAAATATGGAAATTTATTTATTTATTATCTCACATAACAAAAGGTCCAGAGATAAGGCAGCCTCCAAAGTTGACTGACTTAATGGCTCAATTATGTTATCAAACACCCCCATTCTTCCCCTCTCTCAGCTCTGCCTTTCTCAGAGTTGGCTTTCTGCTCAGGACACAGCATCTTAGTCACAGGTAACTGTAGCAGTTTCCAGCATCACTATATGACACGCAAGGGTCCTGAGGAAGAAAGAGACCATCTTTTCCTCTTTCTCCTTAGGAGGGAGGAAATACTCCCAGATGATAATGAAAATTTCCCCTCACATCTCAAAATCCTGGATTTGGATATATGGCCATTTGCAAAGCAATCACTAGTAGGAGCCATGCGATTGTCATTATAGGCTTACAGTAATCATTTGAGATGCTGTTTTAGAGAATCAACTACGCATGTTACTACACTGGTGTTATATGAGCACAAACTAGCTGACTTGAAAGAAGTCACCCTTTATTCTGGGAATCTCTCATTTGCCAAATTATCTCTGCACTTCTTACCTCAATAAGATATTACTGATTTTTCCTCTATTTGCAATACCTAGACAGGAAGGTCATTTGAAAAAGATCAAATCATACCATACTAGTTCATCATGCAGTTAAAACTTATGCAGTTTAAACAAAACTTACCAAAATCTACTAGTTTCACTCCACCTTCAGTGGTCAATAGAATGTTATTTCCTTTCACATCTCTGTGGATAGTTTTGTTGTTATGCAAATGCTGAAGTCCCTAGACGATGAGAAGTATATAATGACTCTTAACAAAAGCATCAAACAACAAAAATTTTCAGATGATGTACTTGTACAAAATCAATAGAAACACATAATAAAATTAACATTCAGACACTCAAATGTTTCACATTGAGTTAGTCACATCAAAGAACATAATTTCCAGTTTGAATCACATAAAAATTCACAAAATCAAAGCATGCTCCTTACTTCTTAGCAAATATCATATTACAAATGTGTGAGTTTCAATGGAAGAAACTATTTCATATACTTATTTAAGGTAATGGCCAAAAAACCCTATTATTAGTTTTCTACCTTCATCACTATTTCAGTCTCAGAAATACACTTAAGAGGTCAGAATTCAGGATCCTGTTGGTACAATGAGAGTAGATTTGTAGTGGAAAAAAAGAATTAGCTATGCTGAACATGTAAGATTTTGCATATATTCTTGCATCAATAAATACTAATGTAGTATAACTAGTGACATTTTTCTAAAAATAGGATCTACATTTTTTTTTAACTGGAACTGCTTCATAATTAATGCACAAACAATTTAAATTGCCTTACCATTAGTGCTTCATGTAAAATATAGGCAATTAGAGGCTCACTCATTCTTTCACCCCTCTTCAGAAATCCTTTCACAAGGTCAGTCACTGATCCTCCATTGCACAGCTAAACAAGAATATTTTAAGATGGCTATTAAAATACATATGACATTTTATGTTCCTTCTAGAAAAGGTTTTCCAAAACATTTTTAAAAGTGTTCCAACGTTCTGTTTCAAATGATTAATGCCATTATCTTTATGGTTTCATAAATAAAATGAATATATAAACTTATACTTGTGTAAAATTAATTCCTAGAACACAATTTTCACATGAATTAATTTTAGAAGATAATTTGGAGACACACTGAGCTTGATTTTCAAATTCAAGGATAAGAATTATGATTCTACAAATTATTCTCAAATTTTAGGATCTAGGGCTTAAGAGCATTATTGATTTCTGATAGTGTAATCAATAATGCAATAGATTGTCATCTCAAAACACAGTTATATATTATTTTGTATGTACATTAATTTAAAAATTTGAAAAAATTTCAGGATACATTATTATTACAGTAAGTATTACAAATAATACCTTAGAAAATTATCTAGAACATCATGTACCCATACGTACTTTAGTATCCTCCTTCCCCTCCTCACCCCCAAAACAGGGAGAACGCCCATAGAAAAACAAGAGGAAGGAACATGGTAGGGGAGTTTTCCACATCTCGGTTCTCCAAAGTTAGGTAACATTAAATCCCACAGAAAACTTTCTAAAGAGCTGTATGTTTGCAGAACAGAGAAACACTGATATTAGCAGCAAATATTAATAGAAAAGGGAAGATAACTAGATGAATGGCCCTGGAACAAGAGAACGTCCCAGTGAAGCAGTGACCCCGCAAATCCTTGATCCTCCAATCCCTAATACTTCAGCCTTTGCCTTCAGCCTTGCCAAACATCCCATGGGTCCTTTCTGTCTGTGGTTTCCCCGCCATCACCCTGATGTACTGGGCCTCCTCTTTTCTCACCTGCTTGGGAACTAAAGAAACCATCATTTCGCTGACTCTCTTCTAACCCAAGTCAGAAAGTGAAAGCAAATTGAAAAACTGAATAAATTTTCTCATGCAATTTTTCTAATGTGGTGATTAGATTTTATTGGAGGCCTGAACACTTTTGGTACATTGTGGACTAGATAATAATAGTTAAGATGAATTGCATACTTACTTTGTGCCAGACACATTTCTAATCAGTTTACATGATTTATCCTAAACCTCACCACAGTCTGAAGTAGGTAGTATCATCTTCATGTTAAAGATGAATAAAGATGAAAAAAACATAAGGCATATTTAATAATTGGTGTTACTTTCTTCATTCAAAGAAAACTTCTTTCAGGTTATACAGGAGTATGTGCAGCCTAGCACTCCAAGATTTGCATTTTTCTTATGTATCAGGAAGGGTAATACCCTTTTAGCTGCATAAACAAAAGAGTGTTCTGCCCTGGAAGCAGAATAAAAGGTCAGACTGGCTCCACTGTGGCCTAGTTCTACTGGCTCACAAAAGTACTCACAATTTATTGAAAAGAAATTGTATCTTTTAAACTGCAAGCTGCTTATTAAAAAAAAAAAAGTCAAAAAACTAAGTTTGGCTGGGTGCAGTGGCTCACATCTGTAATCCAGTCCTTTAGCAGGCCAAGGTGAAAGGATCACTTGAGGCTAGGAGTTAGAGACCAGCCTGGGCAACACAGGAAGACCCCTGTCTCTAAAATAATTTTTTATAAAAATTAGCCAGGCATAGTGGCACATAGCTGAGGTTCAGCTATTTGGTAGGCTGAGGCAGGATTGCACAAGCCTATGAGTTCAAGACTGCAGTGAGCTACTGCACCCATCTAGGTGACAGAGTGAGACACTGTCTCTAAAAAAAGAGTAAAAAAAAACAACAAGTTTTAGCTTTTTAAACTTCTAGAAAGCACTGTAGGGAGACTAAATTTATCTTTCTATTTCTCTAAAGTCTGGCCTCTATTTGGCTGTACTTTCTGCAATTGACTATCATGTTAATACAAGAGTAAATATTTGGCTTCTTTGACTTAGCATAATGCATTTCAGATTCATCTATGTTGTTGCACATTCTTTTTCTAAATGCTGTTTTAATGTTTTTTCATTCCTTTTTTTTTAATGCTGAGTATTCTACTGAATGGATGAACCACTGTTTATTCATTTATAAAACTGAAAGGCATTTGAATTGTTTTTGGCAATTATAAGTGAAACTGCTATGAACATTCACGTGCAGATTTTGATGTGAATATAAGTTTTCATTTCTCTTGGGTAAATACAAAGAGAGGAAACTGCTGAATCCTATGGGTTACATATTTAACTGTCTGCATCAGCCAGACTTTCCCATGGCGGCTATGGTTATACCATCTGCAGCCCCTCTAGCAGTGTATCAGAGTTCTAGTTGTTCCATATCTTCATCAGCACTTGACATTGTGAGGTGTTTTGTTAAAGCCATTCTATCTTTTTATTTATTTTACTTATTTTATTTTTATTTAAATTTTTTAAAATTTCAATAGGTTTTTAGGGAACAGGTAGTGTTTGGTCACATGAATAAGTTCTTTAGTGGTGATTTCTGAGATTTTGGTGTGCCCATCACCCGAGCTGTGTACACTGTACCCAATGTGCTGTCTTTTATCCCTCATCACCCACCCACACTTTCCCCCAAGTCCCCAATGTCCAGTGTATCATTCTTATGCCTTTGTGTCCTCATAGCTTAGCTCCACATATGAGTGAGAACACATGATGTTTGGTTTTCCATTCCTGAGTTACTTCACTTAGAATAACGTAGAATAATCATCTCCAATTCCATCCAGGTTGCTGTGAATGCCATTATTTCATTCCTTTTTATGGCTGAGTACTATTCGATCATATATATACACACACATATATATGTGTATATATATATCACATTTTCTTTATCCACCTCTTCATTGGTGGGCATTTGGGCTGGTTCCATGTTTTTGCAATTGCAAATTGTGCTGCTAATGAACATGTGTGTACAAGTATCTTCTTCATATAATGATTTCTTTTCCTCTGGGTAGATACCTAGTAGTGGGATTGCTGGATCAAATGGTAGATTTACTTTTAGTTCTTTAAGGAATCTCTACACTGTTTTCCATAGTGGTTCCATAGTGGTGTTGATGGGAGTGTAAAAGTGTTCCCTTTTCACTGCTTCCACGCAAACATCTATTATTTTTTAAGTTTTTGATTATGGCCATTCTTGAAGGAGTGAGGTGGTTTCACATTGTGGTTTTGATTTGCATTTCTCTGATAATTAGCGATGTTGAGAATTTTTTCATATGCTTTTTGACCATTTATGTATCTTCTTTTGAGAATTGTCTGTTCACGTCTTTAGCCCAATTTTTGATGGGATTTTTTTTTTCTTGCTGATTTGTTTGAGTTCTTTGTAGATCCTGGATATTAGTTCTTCGTCAGATATATAGATTTTGAAGATTTTCTCTCACTCTGTGGGTTGTCTGTTAACTCTACTGATTATTTATTTTGCTGTGCAGAAGCTTTTTAGTTTAATTAAGTTCCATCTATTTTTCTTTGTTTTTGTTGCATTTGCTTTTGGGTTCTTGGTCATGAAGTCTTTGCCTAAGCCAATGTCTAAAAGGGTTTTTCCCATATTATTCTCTAGAATCTTTATGGATTCAAGTATTAGATTTAAGTCTTTGATCCATCTTGAGTTGATTTTTGTGGAAGGTAAGAGATGAGAATCCAGTTTCATTCTTCCATATGTGGCTTGCCAATTATCCCAGCACCATTTGTTGAATAGAGTATCCCCTCCCCACTTCATGTTTTTGTTTGCTTTGTTGAAGATCAATTGGCTGTGGTATTTGGCTTTATTTCTAGGTTCTCTATTCTGTTCCATTGGTCTATGTGCCTGTTTTTGTATCAGTACCATGCTGTTTTGGTGACTATGGCCTATAGTGTAGTTTGAAGTTGGGTAATGTGATGCCTCCAGATTTATTCTCTTTGCTTAGTCTTGCTTTGGCTATTTGGGCTCTTTTATGGTTCCATATGAATTTCACGATTGTTTTTTCTAGTTCTGTGAAGAATGACAGTGGTATTTTGATGGAAATTGCATTGAATTTGTGGATTGCTTTTGGCAGTATGGTCATTTTCACGATATTGATGCTACATATCCATGAGCATCGGTTGTGTTTCCACTTTTTTGTGTCATCTGTGATTTCTTTCAGTACTGTTTTGTAGTTTTCCTTGTAAGAGGTCTTTCACATCCTTGGTTGGATTATTCCTAAATAGCTTATTCATTTATTTTTGCAGCTATTGTGAAAGAGGTTGAGTTACTGATTTGATTCTCACCTTAGGTGTTGTT
Organism: Rhinopithecus bieti; assembly: GCF_001698545.2. Taxonomy (NCBI): domain Eukaryota; kingdom Metazoa; phylum Chordata; class Mammalia; order Primates; family Cercopithecidae; genus Rhinopithecus; species Rhinopithecus bieti. Next base: position 2,617,219 of record NW_016804965.1, read on the forward strand.
GGCATATAGCAGAGCCACTGATTTGTGTACATCAATTTTGTTTCCTGAAATTTTGCTGAATTCATTTACCAGTTGTAGGAGCTTTTCGGATGAGTCTTTAGGATTTTTCTAAGTATAAGATCATATCATCAGCAAAGAGTGACAGTTTGACTTCCTCTTTACTGATTTGAATGTTCTTTATTTCTTTCTCTTGACTGACTGCTCTGGCAAGGAATTCCAGTACTATGTTGAATAGAAGTGGTGAGAGTGGGCATCCTTGTCTTGTTCCAGTTCTCAGGGGGAATGCTTTCAACTTTACCCTGTTCAGTATAATGTTGGCTGTGGGTTTGTTGTTGATGGTCTTTATTACCTTAAGGTATTTCCTTTCTATGCCAATTTTCCTGAGGGATTTAATCATATAAGCGATGCTGGATTTTGTCAAATGCTTTTTCTGCATCTATTGAGATGATCATGTAATTATTATTTTTAATTCTGCTTATGTGGTGTGTCACATTTGTTGACTCACATATGTTAAACTATCCCTGGATCCCTGGTATAAAACCTACTCGATCATGGTGAATTATTATTTTGATATGCTGTTGGATTCAGTTTGCTAGTATTTTGTTGAGGATTTTTGCATCTGTGTGCATCAGGGATATGTAGTTTTCTTCTGGTCTGCAGTTTTCTTTTTTTGTTATGTCCTACCCTAGTTTTGGTATTAAGATGATACTGGCTTCATAGAATGATTTAGGGAGAATTCCCTCTTTCTCTATCTTTTGGAATAGTATCAATAGGATTGGTACCAATTCTTCTTTGAATGTCTGATAGAATTCAGCTGTGAATCTGTCTGATCCTGGACTTTTTTTGGTTGGCAATTTTTTTTTATTACCATTCCAATCTCACTGCTTGTTATTAGTCCGTCAGAGATTCTATATCTTCCTGGTTTAATCTACGAGGGTTATATTTCCAGGAATTTATCCATCTTCTCTAGATTTTCCGGTTTATGTGCTCAAAGGTGTTCATAGTATCCTTGAATAATCTTTTGTATTTCTCTGGTATCAGTTGTAATATCTCCCATTTCGTTTTCAATTGAGCTTACTTGTATCTTCTGTCTTCTTTTCTTGGTTAATCTTTGTCTAACCAGCTTTTTATTTCATTTGTCTGTTGTATTTTTTGTTTGTTTCAGTTCCATTTAGTTCTATTCTAATCTTCATTATTTCTTTTCTTCTGCTGGGTTTGGGTTTGGATTGTTTTTGTTTCTCCAGTTCTGCGAGGTGTGACTTTAGATTGTATATATTTGTGCTCTTTCAGAATTTTTTTTTTTTTTTTTTTTTGAGACGGAGCCTTGCTTTGTCACTCAGGCTGGAGTGCAGTGGCGTGATCTCAGCTCACTGCAACCTCTGTCTCTGGGGTTCAAGCAATTCTCCTGCCTCAGTCTCCCAAGTAGCTGGGACTACAGGCACACACCGTCACGCCCAGCTAATTTTTTGAATTTTAGTAGAAACGTGGTTTCACCATGTTGCCCAGGCTGACTGCAAACTCCTGAGCTCAGGCAATCTGCCTGCCTCCGCTTCCCAAAGTGCTGGGATTACAGGCGTGAGCCACCAAGCCCAGCCTCAGACTTTCTGATATAGGGATTTAATGCTATGAACTTTCCTCTTAGCACTGCTTTTGCTGTATCCCAGAGTTTTTGATAGGCTGTGTCACTATTATTTTTCAGTTCAAAGAATTTTTTAATTTCCATCTTGATTTCATTGTTGACCAGTGATCATTTAGGAGCAGGTTATTTAATTTCCATGTATTTGCATGATTTTGAGGGTTCCTTTTGGAGTGGATTTCCAATTTTATTCCACTGTGGTCTTGATATGGCTTTAATGACTGGAGGAACACCAGGGTTTTGGTTTTGTGCTGATAGGACACAGACACATGTGGTTTTAAGGAGCGAAAAGTTTAATGGGCAAGAAAGAGGAAGAGAACAGCTTCCCTGTACAGAGACAAGGGAAGGGGGGCTTGGAACAAAAAGAAACCCTGTGTGAGGTAGAAAGGTAGTTTATTATATCGGGAGGCTGGAGGAGGTGGTGTCTGGTTTGCATAGGGCCCAGGGGATTGGTTTGACTAGGTGTGTTATTTACGTAGCCTGCGAAAAACCTGGCCCCTTTACCTTAAGTTTATGTGAGTTCTTATGTGTTAGGTGAGCCTTCTGAAGACAGTAGAAACTTGGTTGGTAAATTCTTATCCATTCTGTCACTCTGTATCATTTAAGTGGAGTATTTAGGCCATTTACATTCAATGCTAGTACTGAGACGTGAGGTACTATTCTATTCATCATGCTATTTGTTGCCTGAATACCTTGATTCTTTTTCATTGTATTATTTTTATACAGGTTCTGTGAGATTTATGCTTTAAGGAGATTCTATTTCATTGTATTTGGAGGATCTCTTTCAAGATTTAGAGCTCCTTTTACCAGTTCTTGTAGTGCTGGCCTGGTAGTGGTGAATTCTCTCAGCATTTGTCTGTCTGGAAAAGACCTTCTTTCCTTCATTTATGAAGCTTAGTTTCTCTGGATACAAAATTCTGGGCTGATAATTGTTTTGTTTAAGGAGTTAAAAATTGGACCTCAATCCCTTCAAGCTTGTAGGGTTTCTGCTGAGAAATCTGCTGTTAATCTGATATGTTTTCTTTTATAGGTTACCAGATGCTTTTGCCTCACAGCTCTTAACATTCTTTCCTTTGTCTTGACTTTAGATAACCTGATGACTATATGCCTAGGCAATGATGTTTTGTGATGAATTTCCCAGGTGTTCTTTGAGCTTCTTGTATTTGGATGTATTTGCTAGATCTTTAGCAAGGCTGGGAAGTTTTCCTCAATTATTCCCTCAAATACGTTTTCCAAACTTTTAGATTTCTCTTCTTCCTCAGGAACACCAATTATTCTTAGGTCTGGATATTTAACATAGTCCCAAATTTCTTGGAGGCTTTATTCACTTTTCAAAATTCATTTTTCTGGCTGGGCATGGTGGTTCACGCCTGTAATCCCAGCACTTTCGGAGGCCGAGGCAGGCAGATCACAAGGTCAGGAGATCAAGACCATCCTGGCTAACATGGTGAAACCCCGTCTCTACTAAAAATACAAACAAAAAATTAGCCAGGTGTGGTGGTGGGCAACTGTAGTCCCAGCTACTCGGGAGGCTGAGACAGGAGAATGGCGTGAACCCAGGAGGTGGAGCTTGCAGTGAGCCGAGATGGCGCCGCGGCACTCCCGCCTGGGCGACAGAGTAAGATTCCGTCTCAAAAAAAA
>NW_016804965.1:2620791-2627429 GCF_001698545.2 Rhinopithecus bieti
AAAAAAAAAAAAAAAAAAAAAATCATTTTTCTTTGTCTTTGATTGATTGGATTAATTAAAAAGCCTTGTTTTCAAGCTCTGACGTTCTTTCTTCGGCTTGTTCAATTCTATTGCTGAGACTTTCATGTGAATTTTGCATTTCTCTAATTGCGTCCTTGATTTCCAGAAGCTGTGATTGTTTTTTATATATGTTATCTATTTAACATTTCACTGAAGAATTTTCCTTTCATATCCTGTATGTTTTTAATTTCTTTAAGTTAGACTTCACCTATCTTTGGTGTCCTCTTGATGAGCTTAAAATTTGACCTTCTGAATTCTTTTTCTGGCAATTCAGAGATTTCATCTTGGTTTGGGTTCACTGCTGGTTACTGGTATGCTCTTTTGGAGGTGATAAAGAATCTTGTTTTGTCATATTACTAGAATCGTTTTTCTGGTTCCTTCTCATTTGGGTAGTCCATGTCAGAGGGAAGATCTGGGATTTAGGGGCTGCTGTTCAGATTTTTTTGTCCCACAGGGTGCTCCCTTGATATTGTGTTCTCTCCATTTCACTAGGAATGGGGCTTTTTAAGATCCCAACTGTAGTTATTGGTTTTGCTCTTCTGTTTCCAGCCACCTAGTGGAGCCACCAGGCTCTGGGTTAGTACTGGGGAGTGTCTGCAAAGAGTCCTGTAATGTGATCCCTCTTCAGGTCTTGCAGCTGTGGATACCAATACCTGCACTGGTGGAGGTAGCAGGGGAGTGAAGTGGGTTTAGTGAAGGTCTTTGGTTGTGTTTTTGTTTAGTGCACTGGTTTTGTCTTGGTTGGCCTCCGGCCAGGAGGTGGTGCTTTCAATAGCACATCAGCTGCAATCCCATAGAAAGCATGCAAACTTGCTCTAGGGACACCTGGGTAGGTATTCAGGTTTCTCAGGTGGTGAGCAGGGCCACAGAGCTTCCAAGAGTTTTTGTCTTCCAAGACCTTTGTCTTTGGCTACCAGAGTGAGTAGAGAAAGACCACCAGGTGGGGGCAGGGATAGGTGTGTCTGAGCTCAGCCTCTCCTTGGGTGGGGCTCGCTGTGACTGCTGTGGGGGATGACGGTGTAGTTCCCAGTCCAGTGGAGTTATATTCCCAGGGAGATTATGTCTGCCTCTGCTGAGTCACACAGGTCACCAGCAAAGTGGGAGGTAAGCTGGCATGCACAGGCCTCACCCAGCTCCCACACAGCCTGCAGTCCTAAAGGCCAGTCTCACTCCCACCGTGCCCCACCAACAGCGTCTACTTCCAGCCAGCTGGTAACCAGGGCTGAGAGCTTGCCCCAGACTACGAGCCTCCCCATTGAGAAAGCAAGCAGACTCATAGTTTTTTGGCATCTCAGGAAACCTGAAGAGGTGATCCAGTTTCTTCAAAATATCTCAGATTTCCCAGTATGTTCCTGTGGTAGGTAGTTCTTGGAGCAAAAGTTCATGATGTGAGTCTTTACACACTGCTCTGTCTGTCTTAGTAGGAGCTGCAAGTTAGTCTTGCCTCCTATCCACCATCTTAATCCTGTTAAAGCCATTCTAAATGGTAGCAGTATCTCATTGTGATTTTAGAGTAGATTTTCCTAATGACTAATAACATTGACCATCTTTTCATGTACTTATCTACCATCTATATATTTTCTCTGGCGAAACACCCAAATTTTTGTTCATTTTTTCACTGCTTATTTACTTTCTCATTGTTGAATTTTAAGAGCTCTTTATATATTCTGGATATAAGTCCTTTATCATAATAGATGTTTTGGAAGTATTTTCTCCCACACTGTGGCTTGCCCTTTTATTTTAAGTGTAGTTTGAAGAGCAGAAGCTCCAAATTGATCATTTAAAACAAATTTATAAAATGTGCCTTTTTATGTCTAAAATTTTTTTTCCTAATTCAAAGTCACAAAGTTTTTCTCCTATAATTTTCTTAGGAACTTTATAGTTTTCAGTTTTACATACAGGTAGGTCTGTGATCCGTTTTGACTTAATTTTTGTATACAGTGTGATGTATGGTATGGTTGGTATATAGATGTCAAATTATTACAGTACACTTTTCTATTAGTGATAAGTGTCCAAGAAACAGGAGATACAACTTTGAATTGTGTTTAAAATCTAGTTGCAAACACCAAGAATGGGGAAACGTTAAATACATATTGCTGAGTGAAAGAAGGCAATCTCAAAAGGCTACATACTGTGTGATTCCAATTATATAACACTCTGGAAAAAGCAAAAGTGGAGATAATAAAAAGATTAGTAATTGCTAAGGGTTCAGGGGAGAGGGAGGGATGAATAGGTACAGCACAGACAATTTTTAGGGCAGTGAATCTACTCTATGTGATACTGTAATGATTGATATAGATCATCATACAGTTGTCAAAATCCATAAAATGTGTAACACTAGGGAACCCTAATGTAAACTATGGATTTTGGTTAACAATAATATATCATCCTTGGCTCAGTTATAACAAATGTACCACACTAGTGCAAGATCAAGTTTATGTAGCTCTTTACTTTCTGCTCAATTTTTCTGCAAAACTAAAACTGCTCAAAAAATAAAGTCTATCAATTTGTTTTAAAAATATAGTTGCCAACACCAAGAATATACAAAAAAGTCCTGAAATAATATGAAGCACACAAAATTAATCCAATTTCAATATAAATGAAGTCCCCCTAGAATGTATTCTCCAGAATGAAATCATTCTACTCATGACTGAATTTTATAACCAATACATTTTTACACAAGTGAGGTACTGACACATTTATATATAAATGTTTTCATAATGTAATACTTTTGATTAAGAAAATGGACTTTAGAAGAATCATAATTTATTCCTTTAAAATCAACAAGTATTTACTGAATTGTTACTATATGCAAAACACTGAGTAGGTGCTCAAGTGCATCAAAGATGACTAGGACCACTTCTGTTCTCAAGAGGCTTAAAATACAATCAGAATAGTGAAGGTTTTTTGTTGTTCTTATTGCTGTTTGTTTGTTTTGCCTGGAGGAGATTTTATAACCATTATGTGGGTTTTTTCTCTTTCTCTCTTTCTCTCTTTCTCTCTTTCTCTCTTTCTCTCTTTCTCTCTTTCTCTCTTTCTTTCTTTCTTTGACAGAGTCTCTCTCTGTCTCTGGTGTGAGCCACCGCGCCTGGCCTTTCCTTGTTTTTTGTTTGTTTGTTTTGCCTGGGGGAGATTTTATAACCAGCGGACACTTCACAATGTTTGAAAATATGTTTTATTGTCAAGGCTGTGAAACTGCTGTTGGCATCTAGAGGCCAGGAATGCTGCTAAACATACAACAGTGCACAGGAAAAGGCTCCACAACAAACATTTATCTAAGCCAAAATGTCAACAGTGCCAAGGCTGAAAAAGCCCCTCATTAGAGGGAAAAACACAATGACCTAGATTATATGTCAGGTCTTGAATTATAGTTATGTGGTAAAAGAATTATGTGCAAAGTACTATAGAATTTCACAGAGAGACTGATTAACATTGAGTTAAAAGGGAAAAAATAAAAGGTTTTAAAGAGAATATTAAATCTGCTGTCATATATATGTTGACAATACTTTTCCACAGATTGTTTTGGTATGTTTACTTTGGTTATGTCTTCTGGAACACAGAAGTACACTTGGGAGGGTGGGTTGGGTGATTCAAATTTATCAACTTTTCTGTATGTTCATTGTTTTCTGTTTTGGTTTTTTTTTTTGTAATACTCACAAGAAAAGCTTTTCTCCAAACTAAGATAATATTTTGTGACCCTGGTAAGATGGTGATTAAATCATTTTCTCACTACAACTACTTAAACTTACTAGATTTTTAAAAACAAGTATATATATTAAAACCAAAGCAGGACATTTTTAATAGTTAAAAAAGAAACAATGCTATTCACTCTAATAACTGCAGACACTTTACTCTAATTCTGTAGAAGCCATTGAGTTGGCTTGTAGTGCAGGAGATATACCCTCACAATTGACTATACACTAAAATGGAATAAGTGGCTCTCTTCAGAAAGAAAGACCAGTTAAAGTCACACTAGAATGTGAGGTGAAAGACATGAATACCAATTCTCTAAGAACTCCAGGAAAAATTAGTGGTGACAAAAAAAAAATGATTTCATAATCCTCTACTTTACAGATCTAAGCAAACAATATGGAAAAAAATTATAATCAAACATTTCCAGACAATGAAGTAGTAGACAAGGGGCCATAATAGTCTGCACATACCAAAAATATGACCTACCATTACCACTAGCAACACTAGTACCACATCAAAGGGATAAAATACACAAATATTTCTGAAAATATAAATATAGAAATCTAAAGCATATAAGCAAATTCTCCCCATGAAATTCATTTTCTGGCTTGAATTTCACCTGATGAATTCCCTTAAGATGTTATTAGTTATCTGAGCAATTCAACTAAGACAGTAATTTCCTACATAGGATCTATAATTCTGTATATTCTGTAATATTCTTATAGTCTCATTTCTATTAGCTAAGTATTTTATAGAAATAATAATGTACAATTTTAGGTGGTATATGACTTCATTTGATATGGTTTGGCTGTTTCCCCACCCAAATCTCATCTTCAATTCTCATGTGTTGTGGGAGAGACCTGGTGGGAGGTAACTGAATCATGAGGGCAGGTCTTTCCTGTGCTGTTCTCCTGATAGTGAATAAGTCTCACGAGATTTGATGGTTATAAAAAGGGGAGTTTCCCTGCACAAGCACTCCTCTCTTTGCCTGCTGCCATCCATGTAAGATGTGACTTGCTCCTCCTTGACTTCTGCCATGATTGTGAGGCTTCCCCAGCCAAGTGTAAGTACAATTAAACCCCTTTCTTTTATAAATTGCCCAGTCTCAGGTATGTCTTTATCAGCAGTGTGAAAATGGACTAATACATCATTCCTATTCCAAATAAACATAGCCACTTAATTTTCAAGATAAAAGTCACTTAAATAAAACAAACTCAAAATCATTCTCTAAATTTAACATATGAAAGGAATAGAACACATTATTAAAACAAGATATTCAAATTTTACTTATAGATCACACAGTATATTTGAAAATATTAAAAGCCTTATTTCCTTTATGTCTTCTGCTATATCGTTTTGCTATACATGTTATAAAAAATAATTCACATTAGAAGCCAGAGATTTGGGAGTAAATAACAAAAAAACTATATACAATTGCAAAGAGATAGCAACACTGATATCAGAAACAGAACCTCACCACTTCTGTCTCCCCGAAATACTGAGACTCTTCTATGTGATACTTTTGGATATTTCTATCTGGAAGTGGAAGTGAGATGGTGGACAAAGAAAGGAGAAATGCTTTTCTCTTTTGTGCATCTGTTTTGTAAAGAACACATACTAAGGTTTGTTAACGTCTAGTATTTATGGCTCAGTAAGTTAATCAATGTAAATCTAGACTCTTTCTCTTAAAAGTCACAAAATTCTCATTTTACATAATATGAAACACCCAAGTTTTATTCATTCATTCATTTTATTTAAGTTACACTGAGAAAAAATACACCCAACTTATTTTAATTTTTAAGAGATTAGGGACAGAAAATCACAAATGACAAAATGTTTTTAATCAAATATTTTCTCAATCGTTTTGCTTTGAATATATATCGGTTTATCTGCTTGACTATGGCTTTATCTGCTGTTAGGAAAACCACTAGGTGAGGCTCACATGAACCTGGCCAGGAGAAACTGAAGTTCTTAATAATCCCCTCCCCTTGAACCCTGCCCATTCCCTCCGTACAGGTACACTGTTTCATACAAGGAATTTATTTCTCTGTTACCAAAGTAGGATCAGTGGTTTAGTTTTCAGAATAGAAAAAGTTTTCTGAATGAAACTTCAAGAACTTTGATTAAAATGGAAAAGAAATTGGAGGAGGAAGTGAATAGACAAAGATGCAAATTATTAAACAGACTGTTGATAACTAAATATCAATATACTACAAATTACTTTGTGTCTGAAAATCTTCCTAAAGAACCTCCAGGCCGGGTGCGGTGGCTCAAGCCTGTAATCCCAGCACTTTGGGAGGCCGAGACGGGCGGATCACGAGGTCAGGAGATCGAGACCATCCTGGCTAACATGGTGAAACCCCGTCTCTACTAAAATAGAAAAAATTAGTCGGGCGAGGTGGCAGGCGCCTGTAGTCCCAGCTACTCGGGAGGCTGAGGCAGGAGAATGGCGTGAACCCGGGAGGCGGAGCTTGCAGTGAGCTGAGATCTGGCCACTGCACTCCAGCCCGGGCGACAGAGCGAGACTCCGTCTCAAAAAAAAAAAAAAAAAAAAAAAACCCCAAAATGAAAAAACCATGAAATTTCTAATTTTCTTTTAAATTAGGGAAATTTCAAATATGGTCTTTTGTGAAATATACTTTTCTTCAACTAGCATAAAATATCCTTCTTATATAAAGAAAAGTAGTAAGATAATATTCAAACTGAAATATGAGTTTTAAAAAATAAATATGAAGAATTAAAATATCTTAAATGAAAAGCAAATACTGTGTAATTAAGCAACAGATAATAAAAAATAAAAATGACCTTGTTTCCCTTTAAAAATAATTGCATCCAGGTGAATGAATTATGTCGTATTTAGCCTATGCAATTTTTAAATCACCAAG
>NW_016804965.1:2628826-2631153 GCF_001698545.2 Rhinopithecus bieti
AGAACCTCCAAATATGAACATACCATGAACTGTCTAATTCTTCATTTAGAATTAGTGAAATTTCAAATATGGTCTTTTGTGAAATATACTTTTCTTCAACTAGCATAAAATATCCTTCTTATATAAAGAAAAGTAGTAAGATAATATTCAAACTGAAATATGAGTTTTAAAAAATAAATATGAAGAATTAAAATATCTTAAATGAAAAGCAAATACTGTGTAATTAAGCAACAGATAATAAAAAATAAAATGACCTTGTTTCCCTTTAAAATAATTGCATCCAGGTGAATGAATTATGTCGTATTTAGCCTATGCAATTTTAAATCACCAAGATAGACTAAAAGGGGATTTTATAATAGTAGAATGAAAAATAATTATGTATAGCTTTGCAACACAATGCTAAATAGACCTTAGTGTTCTTTAATCAAACAAAATTGAAGTATAATTTTCCTACACCAGAGCTACACTAATTAAATAACAGAGCAGCACTGAAAATGAATTTTCTACCCTGGCTGTAGCCAAACATTTTAAAACGAAACTAAATCAAAAAGTATAATGTTATATAAACAGATCATTGCAGCTAACTTCCAAAGACAGCCTTTGTAAGTTCTTTGAATGTATTCTGTCTTTAGGAGGGGACGTGAGATTTTTACTCAAATTTCTGAAAAAGGATTGCTAATTTCTATAGTCGGCATTTTGGCTTTGTTGTTTTCAATTGTTTTTTGTTTATTCTAAGAATGTTTTAAGGCCATTAGCTTAGTCTGACTATATTCTGTGTGAGGCTACAAAAGCAAAACTCTGTTTTCTAATATTCATTCCTGTTTTCACTTTGCTCATTATAAAAGTGCAATCAATATTCATGCTTGAGTCCTTTGGAAACACTAATCTTTAGCAAATACCTACAAGTGAAACTTCTGCATCATATGGAAGGTGTATGTGTCACGTTATAAGACACTGCTGTATGTTTCCAAAGTAACTGAACTGTTTTACACTGCCATAAGCAGTGTATAAGAGTCCAATTGGCTCCACCACCTCACCAATACTCAGTACTATCAGTGTTTTAATTTTAGCCATTTTAGCAAATGTCTAACTGCATTTCATTGTGGTTTTAATTTAAATTTCCCCAAAGACTAAAGATGTTGAATATATTTTATGTATATGGCATTGTACAATGTCCAAAGTTCTTGCTTACTACTTTTAAACTGGATGGGTATGCTTTATTAGATAAAATTCCCACCATTCCTAGTGTGCTGACAGCGTTTATCACATATGGGTAGTGAATTTCAGCATGTCTTTCATGATTTTTTTCCTCTTTGATTCTGTTAATGCAATTGTGGTGCAGAGAATTTTTAATGTTTTAACAAATGCATTTTAATGTTTTAACAAACTTGCACTCACTCTTGAAATAAACTCCATTCAGTCATGATGTATTAATATTTTTATATACTGCTAGATTTTATTTGTTAATATTCTGTGAAGTACTTTACATCTGGGTTCATGTGGAATGTCAGACTCAATTTTTTTGTGATGTCTTTGTCTTCTTTCAACATTGTTGAGAAATAGAAGTAAAATCCTAAGCAAACCAGACAACTGAATAGACCCTCTCTTGGCCAAGTAGACCCTAGAGAAACCTTAAAAACTGAGTCCCCAGCCATGATGGGATAAGTTGGACATGTGTCAATAAGGTCATAAGGGCATATAGTAAATGAAGAAACATTCAAGATCATAACACAATCTCAGTTGGAACAGTAGGAGTCTGTGGCACTTGAGCCATCTTCTCCCTCAAACATCCCCCAGCCAGTTCAGTGTGAAGCAAGGTGTCACTCTAAGAGATGTTGACCCCTGTCTCTGCTGCCAGCTCCTGAACAGTGGCTCAGAGAATTTGCCCAGAAGGAGAGGCAGGTCATAAGAACAAAGAATTCCAAAGCTCTCCTCAGTAGTCCTGACTGTATTTGGGAGACAGTGTGGGAAAATTAAAGCCTAAGAGTACTCTTAACAAGAGTGAGATTCTGATAACTCCATGACAGCAACAAGCTAACCACACAGACTAGATAGCTTAGCAAATACAATTTTTTTTTGGAATTTATACATTTCTAAAAAATATTTCACTTTAAGTTCCAGGATACATGTGCAGAACGTGCAGGTTTGTTACATAGGTATACACGTACCATGGTGGTTTGCCTCACCTATCAACCTGTCATGTAGGTTGTAAGCCCTGCATGCATTAGGTATTTGTCCTAATGCTCTCCCTCCCCTTATCCCCCACCCCCGACAGGCCCTGGTGTGTGATGTTCCCCTCCCTGTGTCCATGTGTTCTCATTGTTCAA